>NW_026781747.1:55000-190994 GCF_030144855.1 Hypanus sabinus
ATAACAACGGTCACCATGACGACTCTTGCTGTTCTCTCAGTGCAGTATCGTTCCCGAGGATTCCGGTTTATCGCGATGAAACGATCGAAGGTAAAACTGACCGTAAACCAAACAGAACAGTCCCCGGTGACAACGTGAAATACAAGAGCCAGAGGGCATACAGGAGTGAGGAGCAGGGATCTGGAATAAATGCAGATTTTGTTGGTCTGATCCACCAAAGCGAAACGGAGAACCACCATCAGATCCGCTGTCGCCATTCCAGCATGGTAACGGGTGATGCATTTGGAGAGTCCGCATTTTCCCCCGAGATAGGATCACGATCGCCGTTAAATTGACTGTAATAAGTTTTCAGGGAAAAAAAAAAGCATCAACGCAGAATTATCTTTAGTTGCAACTATCTGAATACCCACCATTCTTCCAACGCTATGCAGGAATTGTGATGGAAAATAACTGGTTCTTTGAGTCTCAACAGTAGAGGCCTGGACACACACAGTTTTAATAATAAGGGATTTATTTACAAGGGGAAGTCGGGTCAAGACAAGCAACTACAATACACAGGAAGCGGTGTGGGGACAGGGTACGGTTACACAAAGAACAAGGGAAAACACTACGACAGCTATCCCCCTTGACCTTGGATAGCCGCGGCTCCCTTACCAGGACAAACGATAGACCTTCCCAAACATAAATCAATGCTCTTACCTGCAATGAGGTGGTCTGTAAGAGAGGGCGAGCCAAGGACAAGTCTCACCTTGTATAGCATGGGGCTGGGCGAGATAATCCAATTAAGGTGACCAATAATTTAGGTGTGCATTGATTAGTTGGGAGGGTCCAAATGTTCATGGGCATGTGGTGTGTCCTCCGACCAGCCAGGTGGCAGTGCACCAAATGTTGATTGGCATGTGGTGTGTCCTCCGACCCGCCAGGTGGCAGTGCACCAAATGTTGATTGGCATGTGGTGTGTCCTCCGAACAGCCAGGTGGCAGTGCACCAAATGTTGATTGGCATGTGGTGTGTCCTCCGACCCGCCAGGTGGCAGTGTACCAAATGTTGATTGGCATGTGGTGTGTCCTCCGAACAGCCAGGTGGCAGTGCACCAAATGTTGATTGGCATGTGGTGTGTCCTCCGAACAGCCAGGTGGCAGTGCACCAAATGTTGATTGGCATGTGGGGCGTCCTCCGAACAGCCAGGTGACAGTGCACCAAATGTTGATTGGCATGTGGTGTGTCCTCCGACCCGCCAGGTGGCAGTGCACCAAATGTTGATTGGCATGTGGTGTGTCCTCCGAACAGCCAGGTGGCAGTGCACCAAATGTTGATTGGCATGTGGTGTGTCCTCCGACCCGCCAGGTGGCAGTGCACCAAATGTTGATTGGCATGTGGTGTGTCCTCCGAACAGCCAGGTGGCAGTGCACCAAATGTTGATTGGCATGTGGTGTGTCCTCCGAACAGCCAGGTGGCAGTGCACCAATTGTTGATTGGCATGTGGGGTGTCCTCCGAACAGCCAGGTGGCAGTGCAACAAATGTTGATTGGCATGTGGTGTGTCCTCCGAACAGCCAGGTGACAGTGCACCAAATGTTGATTGGCATGTGGTGTGTCCTCCGACCCGCCAGGTGGCAGTGCACCAAATGTTGATTGGCATGTGGTGTGTCCTCCGAACAGCCAGGTGGCAGTGCACCAAATGTTGATTGGCATGTGGTGTGTCCTCCGACCCGCCAGGTGGCAGTGCACCAAATGTTGATTGGCATGTGGTGTGTCCTCCGAACAGCCAGGTGGCAGTGCACCAAATGTTGATTGGCATGTGGGGTGTCCTCCGAACAGCCAGGTGGCAGTGCACCAAATGTTGATTGGCATGTGGTGTGTCCTCCGACCCGCCAGGTGGCAGTGCACCAAATGTTGATTGGCATGTGGTGTGTCCTCCGAACAGCCAGGTGGCAGTGCACCAAATGTTGATTGGCATGTGGTGTGTCCTCCGACCCGCCAGGTGGCAGTGCACCAAATGTTGATTGGCATGTGGTGTGCCCTCCGAACAGCCAGGTGGCAGTGCAACAAATGTTGATTGGCATGTGGTGTGTCCTCCGAACAGCCAGGTGGCAGTGCACCAAATGTTGATTGGCATGTGGTGTGTCCTCCGACCCGCCAGGTGGCAGTGCACCAAAAGTTGATTGGCATGTGGTGTGTCCTCCGAACAGCCAGGTGGCAGTGCACCAAATGTTGATTGGCATGTGGTGTGTCCTCCGACCCGCCAGGTGGCAGTGCACCAAATGTTGATTGGCATGTGGTGTGTCCTCCGAACAGCCAGGTGGCAGTGCACCAAATGTTGATTGGCATGTGGGGTGTCCTCCGAACAGCCAGGTGGCAGTGCACCAAATGTTGATTGGCATGTGGTGTGTCCTCCGACCCGCCAGGTGGCAGTGCAGCAAATGTTGATTGGCATGTGGTGTGTCCTCCGATCCGCCAGGTGGCAGTGCATCTGTCATGTGGCCGGTATCTCTCGATGTAGCAGGGCAGAGTTTCTTTTTGGAAATAAATAAAAACGGAAATCCATAATGTCCCGGCTTCATCGGTGCACCCCGGCTGGAGGGACAGCAACGTACCGGAGTTGCCGACCTTCCGACAGTTTGGTGCGGGGCATCTGATTACCACGACCCACGTACCGCTGAACGGTAGATCATTTCATAATTAACACCATTTCAATTCTCAGAGATGAAACAGCGGAAGGGTTAAATTAAAGTGAAATTAATGAGGTCCAAAGTACAAGTTACAATTTAGTGATAATGCAAGAACTGACCTGCGTGTCGATTTTCGACTGGGAGGTCATTTGAAAAAAGCTGCCGATCTGGAAAAAGCGACCACTGTCGCTTCAGAAAGCCGAGCAAGATCAGTCTATGAAGCTATGGCCATATCGGCAACAACGTATTTGACAAAAGAGACAAAAGAGACAAAAAATCACCGTATCGGAAAAATAAGGACACCGAAACTGAGGGTAGCATTCGTGCTGATAAAATTCCAAACAGCGCAGCGAAACAAAAAGCAGGACGACGGCACCATATATTTAGAGACCAACTCCAGTATCTAACCAGGGACACCGAGCGCTACAATTGCAGGATAGAAAATGCTCGGGTTGTAGTAAATCGCTGCCTATTCTATATTCCGTCACAAGCAGCGTTCAGTTGTCCGGAACGCTCCAACTGCTCATATTGACCGGTGATCGGTTTTACAGAGTTATAAGCAACAGAGAGCAATTCCACTGAGGTAATTATTCTGATTATGACGTCAGTCACATTCTGACCCCGGGACTGTGTGATGGGACGGAGTGGAGGGAGATTCACTCTGTGTCTGACCCCAGGAGTGTGTGATGGGACGGTGTGGAGGGAGATTCCCTCTATGTCTGACCCCGGGAGTGTGTGATGGGACGGTGTGGAGGAAGATTCCCTCTGTGTCTGACCCCGGGAGTGTGTGATGGGACGGTGTGGAGGGAGATTCACTCTGTGTCTGACCCCGGGAGTGTGTGATGGGACGGTGTGGAGGGAGATTCACTCTGTGTCTGACCCCGGGAGTGTGTGATGGGACGGTGTGGAGGGAGATTCACTCGGTGTCTGACCCGGGAGTGTGTGATGGGACGGTGTGGAGGGAGATTCACTCTGTGTCTGACCCCGGGAGTGTGTGATGGGACGGTGTGGAGGGAGATTCCCTCTGTGTCTGACCCCGGGAGTGTGTGATGGGACGGTGTGGAGGGAGATTCCCTCTGTGTCTGACCCCGTGAGTGTGTGATGGGACGGTGTGGAGGGAGATTCACTCTGTGTCTGACCCCGGGAGTGTGTGATGGGACGGTGTGGAGGGAGATTCACTCTGTGTCTGACCCCGGGAGTGTGTGATGGGACGGTGTGGAGGGAGATTCACTCGGAGTCTGGTCCCGGGAGTGTTTGATGGGACGGTGTGGAGGGAGATTCACTCTGTGCCTGACCCCGGGAGTGTGTGATGGGACGGTGTGGAGGGAGATTCATGGTGTCTGGTCCCGGGAGTGTGAGATGGGACGGTGTGGAGGGAGATTCACTCTGTGCCTGACCCCGGGAGTGTGTGATGGGACGGTGTGGAGGGAGATTCACACTGTGTCTGTCCCCGGGAGTGTGTGATGGGACGGTGTGGAGGGAGATTCACTCTGTGTCTGACCCCGGGAGTGTGTGATAGGACGGTGTGGAGGGAGATTCACTCTGTGTCAGACCCCGGGAGAGTGTGATGGGACAGTGTGGAGGGAGATTCACACTGTGTCTGACCCCGGGAGTGTGTGATGGGACGGTGTGGAGGGAGATTCACTCTGTGTTTCACGCCGGTAATCCACCCTCCATCCGTCTGGTTTCGGGACCTCAGTGACTCACGTCTGATATTCTGGAGGATAATAACTGTCTGCGTGGTACAGGAGGGGTATAGTTAGCCATGAACGGGGTTAATTTTAGACGAGATCCTGGGCACCCAGACTCTGCCAGTCTGACCTCCCTCAGCCTGGAGCTGAGACACTACTGTGTCAGTGTGAGGAGCTCCGACCCACTGTTACAGTGCACAGGGTGCGGGGGGCAGCAGAAACCTCAAACAAACTCAAGTCAGACACCAAGGCAGGAATTTACAGCGGTTTATTGATTTCATCATGATAAATGCAAATTAAACAGTATGTGAGCTGCTGACTTGCGGGAGTAAATAAGCTGCTGTAGCGATGTACTACATACAGAGTTAGAGACAACAACACGCAGTCGGTAAATCTGTTCCAGACTAGTTTATTCAAACTTCGCGGCGCTGGCATTTACTCCCTGGGTATTTGTGAGCCGGCGCGCCTGCGCAGAAAGTGGGTCGCCACACTGTTCCCGACTCACTCACAGTCACACAGAATTAACTGACCGGCGACAACCGGTGACCGGTAGATTAATCAGTCCCGTTCCTCCCCGTCACTCTGCATCCAATCACACTCCAGGGCCGTGTCCGGGATCGCTGCGGATCCAAGGTCATTGCCGAGGTATTTGTCAATTTAACACCATTATATCGGCCGGACAGCCGAATGCACCGTCCTCGCTCACAGTCACTCACAATTAACTGACCGGCGACAACGGGTGACCGGTAGATTAATCAGTCCCGTTCCTCCCCGTCACTCTGCATCCAATCACACTCCGGGGCCGTGTCCGGGATCGCTGCGGATCCAAGTTCATTGCCGAGGTATTTGTCAATTTAACATCATTCTATCGGCCAGACAGCCGAATGCACCGTCCTCACTCACAGTCACTCACAATTAACTGACCGGCGACAACGGGTGACCGGTAGGTTAATCAGTCCCGTTCCTCCCCGTCACTCTGCATCCAATCACACTCCGGGGCCGTGTCCGGGATCGCTGCGGATCCAGGGTCATCGCCGAGGTATTTGTCAATTTAACACCATTATATCGGCCAGACAGCCGAATGCCCCGTCCTCGCTCACAGTCACTCACAATTAACTGACCGGCGACAACGGGTGACCGGTAGATTAATCAGTCCCGTTCCTCCCCGTCACTCTGCATCCAATCACACTCCGGGGCCGTGTCCGGGATCGCTGCGGATCCAAGGTCATTGCCGAGGTATTTGTCAATTTAACACCATTATATCGGCCAGACAGCCGAATGCACCGTCCTCGCTCACAGTCACTCACAATTAACTGACCGGCGACAACGGGTGACCGGTAGATTAATCAGTCCCGTTCCTCCCCGTCACTCTGCATCCAATCACACTCCGGGGCCGTGTCCGGGATCGCTGCGGATCCAAGGTCATTACCGAGGTATTTGTCAATTTAACATCATTATATCGGCCAGTCAGCCGAATGCCCCGTCCTCAGCAGAGGGGGCAAAAGGATTCTCTCCCGGGACACCGGTGTCCCAGACTGAGCCCCGGCCCCCCGGGCTCCTCCCGTCCGGGGAATTCCCCGGGGTGTCACGCGGGAGAGTCTCGGACCCGCACATCCGGCGGAAGTGGCGCCGCCGGACAGCGGGCGGAAATACGTCACGGCGGGAGCGCTTCCGAGATCACCGAGCTCGAGACCGGAGACAGTTCAATTAAAACCGTTGGAAATCAGCCCCGGCGCGCGGCCATTAAAGGTAAGGGCGGGAGTTAAAGGGGAGGGGGAGGGGTAGTTAAAGGGGAGGGGGAGGGGTAGTTAAAGGGGAGGGGGAGGGGAAGTTAAAGGGGAGGGGAGGGGTAGTTAAAGGGGAGGGGAGGGGAGGGGGAGGGGTAGTTAAAGGGGAGGGGGAGGGGTAGTTAAAGGGGAGGGGGAGGGGAAGTTAAAGGGGAGGGCGGAGTGTTAAAGGGGAGGGGGAGGGGTGAGTTAAAGGGAAGGGTGAGGGGTAGTTAAAGGAGAGGGGGAGTTAAAGGGGTGAGGGGAAGTTAAAGGGGAGGGCGGAGTGTTAAAGGGGAGGGGGAGGGGTGAGTTAAAGGGAAGGGTGAGGGGAAGTTAAAGGAGAGGGGGAGTTAAAGGGGTGAGGGGAAGTTAAAGGGGAGGGGGAGGGGTAGTTAAAGGGGAGGGGGAGGGGTAGTTAAAGGGGAGGGCGGAGTGTTAAAGGGGAGGGGGAGGGGTGAGTTAAAGGGAAGGGTGAGGGGTAGTTAAAGGAGAGGGGGAGTTAAAGGGGTGAGGGGAAGTTAAAGGGGAGGGGGAGGGGTAGTTAAAGGGGAGGGGGAGGGGTAGTTAAAGGGGAGGGCGGAGTGTTAAAGGGGAGGGGGAGGGGTGAGTTAAAGGGAAGGGTGAGGGGTAGTTAAAGGGGAGGGGGAGGGGTAGTTAAAGGGGAGGGGGAGGGGTAGTTAAAGGGAAGGGTGAGGGGTAGTTAAAGGAGAGGGGGGTAGTTAAAGGGGAGGGGGAGGGGTAGTTAAAGGGGAGGGGGGGAATCGGCTCCATTCCGCGGGCGGGGATGTTCACACATTCAGGTCCCGACTCTCAGTCCGGGTCTGACTCCCCACAGAGATCTCAGTTCATTCCTCCCGGTCTCACTGAACAGATTGTCCCGCAGCCTGAAACAGATGGGAGAATGAAGATGGAATAAACAGATCACACAACAGTGGCAGTAACAGGGGACCGGGGTTAATGTTTCAACAACACTCACAGACAAATATCACCAGAAAACCCGCGGATCCGCTGACATTTTATCACATTGAACATTAACACAAACACTCACCAGATCTGCTCCAGACTCGGGAGGGTCAGTATGAGGCGGCGGAGACCGGGGACAGATCGGTCTGTCAGAGAGTTTGATCCCAGGCTCAGCTCCGTCAGTGATGGTTTTGTACTGAGAGCGGAGACGAGATCCTCGGCCCCAGAATCTGTGAGACCGACATCCCTCAGCCTGGAGATGAGAGAGAGTGAGGGTGAAGGACACAGAGGGACAGAATATGGTACAGATCCCCAGTGTTTATCTGTAACACAATTACTGATCACATTAATGTTCAGTGTCAGACACCCAGTGACTGTAAACACAATCTCCCACAGTCTGGTACTTACCACAGTTTCTGTATTTTACACTCCGGGTTCCTCAGAGCCGCAGACACCAGTTTCACTCCTGAATCTCCCAGTTTATTATTACTCAGGTTCAGCTCCGTCAGTGATGGTTTTGTACTGAGAGCGGAGACGAGATCCTCGGCCCCAGAATCTGTGAGACCGACACGGATCAGCCTGGAGATGAGAGAGAGTGAGGGTGAAGGACACAGAGGGACAGGAGATGGTACAGATCCCCAGTGTTTATCTGTAACACAATTACTGATCACATTAATGTTCAGTGTCAGACACCCAGTGACTGTAAACACAATCTCCCACAGTCTGGTACTTACCACAGTTTCTGTATTTTACACTCCGGGTTCCTCAGAGCCGCAGACACCAGTTTCACTCCTGAATCTCCCAGTTTATTATTACTCAGGTTCAGCTCCGTCAGTGATGGTTTTGTACTGAGAGTGGAGACGAGATCCTCGGCCCCAGAATCTGTGAGACCGACATACCCCAGCCTGGAGATGAGAGAGAGTGAGGGTGAAGGACACAGAAAGACAGGAGACGGTACAAATCCCCAGTGTTTATCAGTAACACTATTACTGATCACATTAATGTTCAGTGTCAGACACCCAGTGATTGTAAACACAATCTCCCACAGCCTGGAGATGAGAGAGGGTGAGGGTGAAGGACACAGAGAGACAGGAGACGGTACAGATCCCCAGTGTTTATCAGTAACACAATTACTGATCACATTAATGTTCAGTGTCAGACACCCAGTGACTGTAAACACAATCTCCCACAGTCTGGTACTTACCACAGTTTCTGTATTTTACTCTCCGGGTTCCTCAGAGCCGCAGACACCAGTTTCACTCCTGAATCTCCCAGTTTATTATCACTCAGGTCCAGCTCCGTCAGTGATGGGTTTGTACTGAGAGCAGAGACGAGATCCTCGGCCCCAGAATCTGTGAGACCGACACCCCTCAGCCTGGAGATGAGAGAGAGTGAGGGTGAAGGACTCAGAGAGACAGGAGACGGTACAAATCCCCAGTGTTTATCAGTAACACAATTACTGATCACATTAATGTTCAGTGTCAGACACCCAGTGACTGTAAACACAATCTCCCACAGTCTGGTACTTACCACAGTGTCTGTATTTTACACTCCGGGTTCCTCAGAGCCGCAGACACCAGTTTCACTCCTGAATTTCCCAGTTTATTACCACTCAGGTTCAGATCCGTCAGTGATGGTTTTGTACTGAGAGCGGAGGCGAGATCCTCGGCCCCAGAATCTGTGAGACCGACACCCCCCAGCCTGGATATGAGAGAGGGTGAGGGTGAAGGACACAGAGAGACAGGAGACGGTACAGATCCCCAGTGTTTATCAGTAACACAATTACTGATCACATTAATGTTCAGTGTCAGACACCCAGTGACTGTAAACACAATCTCCCACAGTCTGGTACTTACCACAGTTTCTGTATTTTACACTCCGGGTTCACCAGAGCCGCAGACACCAGTTTCACTCCTGAATCTCCCAGGTCATTCACCCCAAGTCTAAACACAAACAAACAACTTGATGAACAAAGTGATACAAACCGTAGGTCTGAGGGTAATTCACTCACGCGGATATTTCAGGAAACATTAAACCCTTCCGTAAATCACTGATCGGAGTTCCCATCACTGTCAATGTCCCTCACTGCCCAGTTCCATGGTATTCACCCAATGTCAGTCATTTAGTCTGTTGCTGTGACCCTGTGAACTCCACATATTCTGTCTCGTTCTCCGTTGGCTAGAACAGTGTTCCTGACCACAGAGTGTCAGAAGGGGCAGGGGTGAAGGTGATATAGCCCCACAGTGAGGAAGATTTTTGAATCGCAAAATGTCGATGGGAGATGGAGGAAGATGCCCCATCTGAGGGAATGGATGGGAAGACACAAGAGGAAAGGGATGGGGGAAAGAGTTCCCACAGGAGGAAGTGGGATGGGGAAGAGAGATCCCACAGGAGGAAGTGGGATGGGGAAGAGAGATCCCACGGGAGGAAGTGGGATGGGGAAGAGAGATCCCACGGGATGAAGGGGGATAGGGAAGAGAAATCCCACAGGAGGAAGGGGGATGGGGAGGAGAGATCCCACAGGAGGGAATGGGATGGGGAAGAGAGGTCACACAGCAGGAAGGGGACTGGGGAAGAGAGATCCCTCAGGAGGAAGGGGATAGGGAAGAGATATCCAAAAGAAAGAAGGGGGTTGGGGAAGAGACAACCCACAGAAGGAAGGGAGATGAGGAAGAGAGATCCCACAGCAGGAAGGGGGATGGGGAATGAGATCCCACAAGAGGAAGGGGTTGGGGAAGAGAGATCCCACAGGAGGAACGGGGATGAAGAAGAGAGATCCCACGGGAGGACGGGGGATGGGGAAGAGAGATCCCACAGGAGGAAGGGGGATGGGGAAGAGAGATCACACAGGAGGAAGGGGATGGGGAAGAGATTCCACAGGAGGAAGAGAATGGGGAAGAGAGTTCCCATAGGAGGAAGGGGATGGGGAAGAGAGATCCCACAGGAGGAAGGAGAATAGGGATGAGAGATCCCACAGGAGGATGGGGAAGAGAGATCCCACAGTAAGGGGGATGGGGAATGTGATCCGACAGGAGAAAGGGGATGGGGAAGAGAGATACCGCAGGAGGAAAGGGATCGGGAACAGAGATCACACAGGAGGAAGGGGATGGGGAAGAGATTCCACAGGAGGAAGAGAATGGGGAAGAGAGTTCCCATAGGAGGAAGGGGATGGGGAAGAGAGATCCCACAGGAGGAAGGAGAATAGGGAAGAGAGATCCCACAGGAGGAAGGGGATGGGGACGAGAGATCCCACAGGAGGAAGGAGAAAGGGGAAGAGAGATCCCAAAGGAGGAACGTGGCTGGGGAAGAGAGATACCACATGAGGAAGGGGGATGGGGAAGTGAGATCCCACAGTAGGAAGGGGGATGGGGAAAGAGATCCCACAAGAGGAAGGGGTTGGGGAAGAGAGATCCCACAGGAGGAACGGGGATGAAGAAGAGAGATCCCACGGGAGGACGGAGGACGGGGAAGAGAGATCCCACAGGAGGAAGGGGGATGGGGAAGAGAGATCCCACAGGAGGAAGGGGGATGGTGCAGAGGTCCCGCAGGAGGAAGGTGATGGGAAAGAGAGATCACACAGTAGGAAGGAGAATGGGGAAGAGAGATCCCACAGTAAGGGGGATGGGGAAAGTGATCCGACAGGAGAAAGGGGATGGGGAAGAGAGATACCGCAGGAGGAAAGGGATCGGGAACAGAGATCACACAGGAGGAAGGGGATGGGGAAGAGATTCCACAGGAGGAAGAGAATGGGGAAGTGAGATGCCACTGGAGGAAGGGGGATGGGGAAGAAATTTCCAGAAGGAGGAATTGGATGGGGAAGAGAGATCCCACAATAGGAAGCAGAATCAGGAAGACAAATCCAACAGGAGGTAGGGGGATGGGAAAGGGAGATACCACAGGAAGTAGGGGATGGGAAAGGGAGATACCACAGGAGGTAGGGGATGGGAAAGGGAGATACCACAGGAGGTAGGGGATGGGAAAGGGAGATACCACAGGAAGTAGGGGATGGGAAAGGGAGATACCACAGGAGGTAGGGGATGGGAAAGGGAGATACCACAAAAGGAGGAGGATGGGGTAGAGAGATCCCTCAGGAGGAAGGGGATGGGGAAGAGAGATCTCAATGGGGGATGAGAGATCTGACGGAAGGAAGGAGAATTGGGAACAGAGATCCCACATTTGGAAGGAGGATGAGGAAGAAACATCCCACAGGAGGGAGGGGAAAAAGAAAGAGAGATCCTGCGGGAGGAATGAGAAGGAGTGATCCCACATGAGGAAGGCGGATGGGGAAGGGAGATCTGACAGGAGGAAGGAGAATGAGGAAAAGAGATCCCACAGGAGGAAGGGGAATGTGGAAGAGAAATCCCACAGGAGGAAGGGGATGAAGAAGAGAGATCCAACAGGAGAAAGGGGATGGGAAAAAGAGATCCCACAGGAGGAAGGGGGATGGGGAAGAGAGATCCCTCAGGAGGATGGGGGCTGGGGAAGAGAGATCCCACAGGAAGAAGGGGAATGTGAAATTTCAACATGTAGGTGAACTGGGAGAAACAGTTTGGTGCTGGACCCCAGGATGGGGAGTTTGTAGAGTGCCTACCGGATGCATTCGTGGAACAGCTTGTACAAGAGCCGACCAGGGACAAGGCTATTCTGGATTTAGTCTTGTGTAATGAACAGGATTTGATCAGCGATCTTGAAGTAAAGGAGCCATTAGGAGGTAGTGACCATAACATGATCTGTTTTTATCTGCAGTTTGAGAAGGATAAGGGCAGCTCGGAGGTGTCAGTGTTGCAGTTGAACAGGGGAAACTATGGAGCCATGAGGGAGGAGCTGGCCAAAGTTAACTGGACGGATATCCCAGCAGAAAAGACAGTGGAACAGCAATGGCAGGTATTCTTGGGAATAATGCACAAGGTGCAAAATCAGTTCATCCCCAGAGAAGGAAGGATTCAAAGGGGGAAAAGGGGCCACAGTGGATGACAAAGGAAGTCAGTGATTGCATAGCATTAAAATAAAGGAAGTATGTCAGAGCTAAGGTGAGTGGGAGGACAGATGATTGGGAAGTTTTTAAGGAACACCAGAACTCAACGAAAAAGGCAATACGGGGAGAAGAAATGAGGTACGGATGCAAGCTAGCCAGGGATATAAAGGAAGATAGCAAAAGCTTTTTTAGGTATGTGAAGAGAAAGAAGATAGTTAAGAACAATGTTGGGCCCTTGAAGAATGAATTGAGTGAAATTATTATGGGAAACAGAGAAATGGCAGAAGAATTTAATGAGTACTTTCGATCTGTTTTCACTAAGGAAGACACAAGCAATCTCCCAGATGTATGGATGGGCCAAGGAACAGAGGAAATGAAACAGATTGACATTAGGATGGAAACGGTGATGAGAAGACTGATGGGACTGAAGGCTGACAAATCCCCAGGTCCAGACGGTCTCCATCCGAGGGTACTAAAGGAGGTGGCCCTGGAAATTGCGGATGCATTGGTAATCATTTTCCAATGTTCCTTAGATTCAGGATCAGTTGCTGAGGATTGGAGAATGGCTAATGTTATCCCATTTTTTAAGAAAGGAGGGAAGAGGAAAACAGAGAACTATCGACCTGTCAGCCTGACATCGGTGGTGGGGAAGATGCTAGACTCCATTATTAAGGATGAAATAGTGGCATATCTAGATAGCAGTGATAGGATTGGGCCGAGCCAGCATGGATTTACCAAGGGTAAATCATGCTTGACTAATCTGTTTGAGTTTTTCGAGGATGTAACCAGGAAGTTAGACGGGTGAGATCCAGTGGAGGTCATGTACCTCGATTTTCAGAAGGCATTTGATAAGGTCCCACATAGGAGTTTGGTGGGTAAAATCAAAGCTCAGGGCATTGAGGGGAAGACATTGACATGGATAGAAAACTGGTTGGCAGATAGAAAGCAATGGGGAACGGTGAATGGGTGTTTCTCGGAATGGCAGGTGGTGACTAGTGGGGTGCCACAGGGCTCAGTATTGGGACCACAGCTGTTTACGATTTACATAAACGATTTAGATGAAGGCATTGAGAATAACATCAGCAAGTTTGCTGATGATACTAAGCTGGGTGGCAGTGTAACATGTGATGAGGATGTTAGGAGAATTCAGGGTGACATGGATAGGCTGGGTGAGTGGGCAGATACTTGGCAGATGACGTTTAATGTGAATAAGTGTGAGGTTATCCACTTTGGGAGTAAGAACAGGAAGGCAGATTATTATCTGAACGGTGTAGAGTTGGGTAAGGGAGAAATACAAAGAGATCTTGGAGTCCTTGTTCATCAGTCACTGAAGGTGAATGAACAAGTGCAACAGGCAGTGAAGAAGGCTAATGGAATATTGGCCTTTATTACAAAGGGAATTGAGTACAAGAGCAAGGATATCTTGCTTGCATTTGTACAGGGCCCTGGTGAGACCACACCTGGAGTATTGTGTACAGTTTTGGTCTCCAGGGTTAAGGAAGGACATCCTGGCTGTAGAGGAAGTGCAGCATAGAATCACGAGGTTAATTCCTGGGATGTCTGGACTGTCTTACGCAGAGAGGTTAGAGAGACTGGGCTTGTACACACTGGAATTAAGGAGATTGAGAGGGGATCTGATTGAAATATATAAGATTATTAAGGGATTGGACAAGATAGAGGCAGGAAATATTTTCCTGATGTTGGGAGAGTCCAGTACCAGAGGACATGGTTTGAGAATAAGGGGTAGGTCATTTAGTACAGAGTTAAGGAAAAACTTCTCCCAGAGAGTTGTGGGGGTCTGGAATGCACTGCCTCGGAAGGCACTGGAGGCCAATTCTCTGGATGCTTTCAAGAAGGAGCTAGATAGGTATCTTATGGGTAGGGGAATCAAGGAATAAGGGGACAAGGCAGGAACCGGGTATTGAAAGTAGCTGCTCAGCCATGATCTCAAAATGGCGGTGCAGGCTCGAAGGGCCGAATGGTCTACTTCTGCACCTATTGTCTGTTGTCCTACAGGTGGAAAGGGGATGGGGAAGAGAGATCCCACAGGAGTAAGTGGGAATGGGATGAAATTTCCGGCTGGAAGAAGGGGATGGGGAAGAGTGATCCCACAGTAGGAAGCAGAATCAGGAAGAGAGATCCAACAGGAGGTAGGGGGGTGGGAACGAGATACCACAGGAGGAAGGGGATCTGGAAGACAATTCCCATAGAAGGAAGGGAGATGGGGAAGAGAGATCCCACAAGAGGAAGGAGAATGGGAAAGAGAGATCCCACTGGAGACAGGGGGATGGGGAAGAGAGATCCCACAGGAGGAAGGGGATGGGGAAGAGAGATCCAACAGGAGGAAGATGGATGGGGAATAGAGATCCCTCAGGAGGAAGGGGATGGGGAAGAGAGATCCCACTGGAGGAAGGGGATGGAGAAGATCCAACAGGAGGAAGATGGATGGGGAATAGAGATCCCTCAGGAGTAAGTGGGACGGGGAAGAAATTTCCGGCTGGAGGAAATGGATGGGGAAGAGTGATCCCACAGGAAGAAGCAGAATCAGGAAGAGAGATCCAACAGGAGGTAGGGGGATGGGAAAGAGAGATACCACAGGAGGAAGGGGATCCGGAAGAGAATTCCCACAGAAGGAAGGGAGATGGGGAAGAGAGATCCCACTGGAGGTAGGGGGATGGGAAAGAGAGATCCTACAGAAGGAGAATGGGAAAGAGGGATCCCACAGGATGAAGGAGGATGGCGAAAGTAGATCCCAAAGGAGGAAGGGGGTCTGGGAAAACTGATCCCACAGCAGGAAGGGTTATGGGGAAGAAACATCCCACTGGAGGGAGAGGATGAAATAATGAGATCTCGCGGGAGTAAGTGGGATGGGGAAAAGAGATCCCACAGCAGTTGGGGGTATGGGGAAGAGAGTTCCCACATGAGGAATGGGGATAGGAAAGAGAGATCCTACAGGAGGAAGGGGAATGGGAAGGAGAGATCCCACAGGAGGAAGAGGAAGGGGAAGAGAGATCCTACAGAAGGAGAATGGGAAAGAGAGATCCCACAGGATGAAGGAGGATGGCAAAAGGAGATCCCAAAGGAGGAAGGGGGACTGGGAAATCTGATCCCACAGCAGGAAAGGTTATGGGGAAGAAACATCCCACAGGAGGGAGAGGATGAAATAATGAGATCTCGCGGGAGTAAGTGGGATGGGGAAAAGAGATCCCACAGCAGTTGGGGGTATGGGGAAGAGAGTTCCCACATGAGGAATGGGGATAGGAAAGAGAGATCCTACAGGAGGAAGGGGAATGGGAAGGAGAGATCCCACAGGAGGAAGAGGAAGGGGAAGAGAGATCCCAAATGAGGAACGTGGCTGGGCAGGAGAGATATCACATCGTGAAGTGGGATGGGGAAGAGAGATCCCACAGGAGGAAGGGGGATGGGGAAAAGAGATCCCACTGCAGGAAGGGGATGGGGAAGAGACATCCGACAAGAGGAAGGGGATGGGGAAGAGAGATCCTTCAGGAGGAAGGGGATGGGGAAGAGAGATCCGACAGGAGGAAGGGAATGGGAAGGTGAGATCCCACAGGAGCAAATGGATGGGGAAAAAGAGATCCGACAGGAGGTAGGGGGATTGGGAATTTCAACATGCAGTTGAACTGGGAGAAACAGTTTGGTGCTGGACCCAGGATAGGGAGTTTGTAGTGTGCGTACGGGTTGCATTCTTGGAACAGCTTGTACGAGAGCCGACCAGGGTCAAGGCTATTTTGGATTTAGTCTTGTGTAATGAACCCGATTTGATAAGCGATCTTGCAGTAAAGGAGCCATTAGGAGGTAGTGACCATAACATGATCTGTTTTTATCTGCAGTTTGAGAAGGATAAGGGCAGCTCGGAGGTGTCAGTGTTGCAGTTGAACAGGGGAAACTATGGAGCCATGAGGGAGGAGCTGGCCAAAGTTGACTGGACGGATATCCTAGCAGAAAAGACCGTGGAACAGCAATGACAGGTATTCTTGGGAATAATGCACAAGGTGCAAAATCAGTTCATCCCCAGAGAAGGAAGGATTCAAAGGGGGAAAAGGGGCCACAGTGGTTGACAAAGGAAGTCTGAGATTGCATAGCATTAAAAAAAGGAAGTATGTCAGAGCTAAGGTGAGTGGGAGGACAGATGATTGGGAAGTTTTTAAGGAACAACAGAACTCAACTAAATAGGCAATACGGGGAGAAAAAATGAGGTACGGATGCAAGCTAGCCAGGAATATAAAGGAAGATAGCAAAAGCTTTTTTAGGTATGTGAAGAGAAAGAAGACAGTTAAGAACAATGTTGGGCCCTTGAAGAATGAATTGGGTGAAATTGTTATGGGAAACAGAAAAATGGCAGAAGAATTTAATGAGTACTTTAGATCTGTTTTCACTGTTTTCACACAAGCAATCTCCCAGATGTATGGATGGGCCAAGGACATAGGGTAACAGAGGAAATGAAACAGGTTGACATTAGGAAGGAAACGGTGACGAGAAGACTGATGGGACTGAAGGCTGACAAATCCCCAGGTCCAGATGGTCTGTATCCTAGGGTACTAAAGGAGGTGGCCCTGGAAATTGCAGATGCATTGGTAATCATTTTCCAATGTTCCTTAGATTCAGGATCCGTTCCTGAGGATTGGTGAATGGCTAATGTTATCCCACTTTTTAAGAAAGAAGGGAGGGAGAAAACTGAGAACTATCAACCTGTCAGCCTGACATCGGTGGTGGGGAAGATGCTAGTGTTGATTATTAAGGATGAAATAGTGGCATACCTAGATAGCAGTGATAGGATTGGGCCGAGCCAGCATGTATTTACCAAGGGTAAATCATGCTTGACTAATCTGTTTGAGTTTTTCGAGGATGTAACCAGGAAGTTAGACGGGTGAGATCCAGTGGAGGTCATGTACCGCGATTTTCAGAAGGCATTTGATAAGGTCCCACATAGGAGATTGGTGGGTAAAATCAAAGTTCAGGGCTTCAGGGGGAAGACATTGACATGGATAGAAAACTAGTTGGCAGATAGAAAGCAAAGGGTATAAGTGAAAGGGTGTTTCTGAGAATGGCAGGTGGTGACTCGTGGGGTGCCACAGGGCTCGGTATTGGGACCACAACTGTTTACAAATTACATCAACAATTTAGATGAAGGCATTGAGAATAACATCAGCAAATTTGCTGATGATACTAAGCTGGGTGGCAGTGTAACATGTGATGAGGATGTTAGGAGAATTCAGGGTGACTTGGATAGGCTGGGTGAGTGGGCAGATACTTGGCAGATGATGTTTAATGTGAATAAGTGTGAGGTTATCAACTTTGACAGTAAGAACAGGAAGGCAGATTATTATCTGAACGGTGTAGAGTTAGGTTAGGGAGAAATACAAAGAGATCTAGGAGTCCTTGTTCATCAGTCACTGAAGGTGAATGAACAAGTGCAACAGGCAGTGAAGAAGGCTAATGGAATGTTGGCCTTTATTACAAAGGGAATTGAGTACAAGAGCAGGGAAATCCTCTTGCATTTGTACAGAGCCCTGGTGAGACCACACCTGGAATATAGTGTACAGTTTTGGTCTCCAGGGTTAAGGAAGGACATCCTGGCTGTAGAGGAAGTGCAGCGTATATTCATGAGGTTAATTCCTGGGATGACTGGACTGTCTTACGCAGAGAGTTTAGAGAGACTGGGCTTGTACACACTGGAATTAAGGAGATTGAGAGGGGATCTCATTGAAACATATAAGATTATTAATGGATTGGACAAGAGAGAGGGAGGAAATATGTTCCTGATGTTGGGAAAGTCCAGTATCAGAGGACATTGTTTGAGAATAAGGGGTAGGTCATTTAGGCCAGAGTTAAGGAAAAACTTATCCCAGAGAGATTTTGGGGTCTGCAATGCACTGCCTCGGAAGGTAGTGGAGGTCAATTCTCTGGATGCTTTCAAGAAGGAGCTAGATAGGTATCTTATGGGTAGGGGAATCAAGAAATATGGGGACAAGGCAGGAACCGGCTATTGATAGTAGATGCTCAGCCATGATCTCAAAATGGCGGTGCAGGCTCGAAGGGCCGAATGGTCTACTTCTGCATCTATTGTCCCACAGGAGGAAGGGTGCTGGAGAAGAGAAATCCCACAGGAAGAGAGATCCCTCAGGAGTAAGTGGGATGGGGAAGAAATTTCCGGCTGGAGGAATTGGGGGGATGAGTGATCCCACAGTAGGAAGCAGAATCAGGAAGAGAGATCCACAGGAGTTAGGGCGATGGGAAAGAGAGATACCACAGGAGGAAGGGGATCCGGAAGAGAATTCCCACAGAAGGAAGGGAGATGGGGAAGAGAGATCCCACCGGAGGTAGGGGGATGGGAAAGAGAGATCCTACAGAAGGAGAATGGGAAAGAGAGATCCCACAGGAAGAAAGGGGCGGGAGAAGAGAGATCCCACAGGGGGATGGGGAAGTGAGATCCCACAGCAGGAAGGGGTATGTGGAAGAAACATCCCGCAGGAAGGAGGGGATGAGGAAATGAGATCCCGCAGGAATAAGTGGGATGGGGAAATTAGATCCCACCGCAGTTGGGGGTATGGGGAAGAGAGATCCCACATGAGGAATGGGGATAGGAAAGAGAGATCCTACGGGAGGAAGGGGAATGGGAAGGAGAGATCCCACAGGAGGAAGGCGGATGGGGAAGGGAGATCCCACAGGAGGAAGGAGAAAAGGGAAGAGAGATCCCAAATGAGGAACGTGGCTGGGCAAGGGAGATACCTCATGGTGAAGGGGGGTGGGGAAGAGATCCCACAGGGGGAGAAGAATGGGGATGTGGGATCCCACAGGAGGAAGGGGATGGGGAAGAGAGATGGCACAGGAGGAAGAGAATGGGGAAATAGGATTCCACAGGAGGAAGGGGATGGGGAAGAGATCCCACAGGACAAAAGAGATGGGCAAGAGGTATCCCACAGGAGGTAGGACAATGTGGAAGAGAGATCCCACAGAAGTAAAGTGGCTGGGGAAAAGAGATCCCACAGGAGGAATGGGGATAGGGAAGAGAGATTCCACACGAGGAAGGTGAATGGGGTAGAGAGATCACATAGGTGGAAGTGGGATAGGGAAGAGAGATCCCACACGAGGAAGGTGAATGGGGTAGAGAGATCACACAGGAGGAAGGGGGATAGGGGAGAGAGATCCCACATGAGGAAGGTGAATGGGGTAGAGAGATCCCACAGGAGGAAGGGGGATGGGGAAGAGAGGTTCTAGAGCACGATTTGCATATAGAAGAGAGATCCTGGAGTAGGAAGCTGAATCAGGAAGAGAGATCCCATAGGTGGATGGACAGGAAAGAGAGATCCCACAGGAGGAAAGGGGATGGGGAAGAGGTCCCATAGGAGGAAGGAGAAATAGGAAGAGAGATCCCAAAGGAGGAATGTGGCTGGGCAAGAGAGATACCACATGGTGATGGGGGATGGGGATCCCACTGAAGGAAGGGGGATGGGGAAGTGAGATCCCATAGGAGGAAAGCGGATGGGAAAGAGAGATCCCACAGGAGGAAGGGGGATGGGGAAGAGAGATACCACAAGAGGAATGGGTTCCGGAAGAGAGATCCCACAGGAGGAAGGGAGATGGGTAAGAGATATCCCTCAAAAGGATGGCGATGGGGAGGAGAGATCCCACAGGAAGAAATGGATGGGGAAAAAGAGATCCCACAGGAGGAAGGGGGATGGGGTATTTCAACATGCAGGTGAACTGGGAGAAACAGGTTGGTGCTGGACCCCAAGATAGGGAGTTTGTAGAGTGCCTACCGGATGCATTCGTGGAACAGCTTGTACGAGAGCCGACCAGGGTCAAGGCTATTTTGGATTTAGTCTTGTGTAATGAACAGGATTTGATCAGCGATCTTGCAGTAAAGGAGCCATTAGGAGGTAGTGACCATAACATGATCTGTTTTTATCTGCAGTTTGAGAAGGAGAAGAGTTTAAAGGGGGTTTCTTCTTTTTTCTTTGTTACTGTTGGGAAAGGGTTTCTTTTTGTTAACTAGCAGGAATGCTAATTTACTGATACCGAGAATGGTATTCCTTTGTAAACCAAATGGGGATTAATTTTCTTTCTTCTGAGTCTGTAAGCTTTTGTTGACGGGCTTTTGGGGACATCGGCGCGAGGGGGTCGAGAGAGAGGACGCAATGCTCTAAGCTGGGCGAGGATCGGACCCCAAAGGGGGGTCCGCGGCCGGGAGATTCTCCGAGGGGGGGGGGGGGATGAAGCTAGATGTGCTTGGTTGACCACTCGGAGGGTCCTGAGCTGTTTGGAGAGTCGAGGAGTTTGGAGGGTCCTGAGCTGCGAGTCGAGGAATTTGGAGGGTCCTGAGCTGCGAGTCGAGGAGTTCGGAGGGGATCGAATGTGGCCAGAAGACTTCAGAAATTGAGCTCCAACGGTTGTGCACGAAGTGGTTTGGACTTTGATAAGTTTGGCGCCTTTTCTTTAATTTTTTCTTCATATATACTGTATCGTTATTCATCACTTAGTTATAGTAACCTTTATAAATTGTACTCATTTAATCGCATATGGTGTACTGTCTGTTTTTGGGCGAGGCGGGGACATCACACAGCATCCACACCAGCTGATTACCCAGTTTGGCGGGGCCGAAGGCTGCTCCCCCTAGACGAAACGAGCTGAGCGAGCCTGAGGCGACCCAGGGGGTTACATGACCATAACGTGATCTGTTTTTATCTGCAGTTTGAGAAGGATAAGGGCAGCTCGGAGGTGTCAGTGTTGCAGTTGAACAGGGGAAACTATGGAGCCATGAGGGAGGAGCTGGCCAAAGCTGACTGGACGGATAGCCTAGCAGAAAAGACCGTGGAACAGCAATGACAGGTATTCTTGGGAATAATGCACAAGGTGCAAAATCAGTTCATCCCCAGAGAAGGAAGGATTAAAAGGGGGGAAAGGGGCCACAGAGGTTGACGAAGGAAGTTAGTGACTGCATAGCATTAAAATAAAGGAAGTATGTCAGATCTAAGGTGAGTGGGAGGACAGATGATTGGGAAGTTTTTAAGGAACAACAGAACTCAACTAAATAGGCAACACGGGGAGAAAAAATGAGGTACGGATGCAAGCTGGCCAGGAATATAAAGGAAGATAGCAAAAGCTTTTTTAGGTCTGTGAAGAGAAAGAAGACAGTTAAGAACAATGTTGGGCCCTTGAAGAATGAATTGGGTGAAATTGTTATGGGAAACAGAGAAATGGCAGAAGAATTTAATGAGTACTTTAGATCTGTTTTCACTAAGGAAGACACAAGCAATCTCCCAGATGTATGGATGGGCCAAGGACATAGGGTAACAGAGCAAATGAAACAGATTGACATTAGGAAGGAAACGGTGACGAGAAGACTGATGGGACTGAAGGCTGACAAATCCCCAGGTCCAGATGGTCTGCATCCGAGGGTACTAAAGGAGGTGGCCCTGGAAATTGTGGATGCTTTGTAATCATTTTCCAATGTTCCTTAGATTCAGGATCAGTTGCTGAGGATTGGAGAATGGCTAATGTTATCCCATTTTTTAAGAAAGGAGGGAAGAGGAAAACAGAGAACTATCGACCTGTCAGCCTGACATCGGTGATGGGGAAGATGCTAGACTCCATTAGTAAGGATGAAATAGTGGCATATCTAGATAGCAGTGACAGGATTGGGCCGAGCCAGCATGGATTTACCAAGGGTAAATCATGCTTGACTAATCTGTCAAGTTTTTCGAGGATGTAACCAGGAAGTTAGACGGGTGAGATCCAGTGGATGTAGTGTCCCTCGATTTTCAGAAAGCATTTGATAAGGTCCCACATAGGAGTTTGGCGGGTAAAATCAAAGCTCAGGGCATCGGGGGGAAGACATTGACATGGATAGAAAACTGGTTGGCAAAGGGTATCAGTGAATGGGTGTTTCTCGGAATGGCAGGTGGTGACTAGTGGGGTGCCACAGGTCTCAGTATTGGGACCACAGCTGTTTACAATTTACATCAACGATTTAGGTGAAGGCATTGAGAATAACATCAGCAAGTTTGCTGATGATACTAAGCTGGGTGGCAGTGTGACATGTGATGAGGATGTTAGGAGAATTCAGGGTGACTTGGATAGGCTGGGTGAGTGGGCAGATACTTGGCAGATGACGTTTAATGTGAATAAGTGTGATGTTGTCCACTTTGGGAGTAAGAACAGGAAGGCAGATTATTATCTGAACGGTGTAGAGTTAGGTTAGGGAGAAATACAAAGAGATCTAGGAGTCCTTGTTCATCAGTCACTGAAGGTGAATGAGCAGGTGCACCAGGCAGTGAAGAAAGCTAATGGAATGTTGGCCTTTATTACAAAGGGAATTGAGTACAAGAGCAAGGATATCTGCTTGCATTTGTATAGGGCCCTGGTGAGACCACACCTGGAGTATTGTGTACAGTTTTGGTCTCCAGGGTTAAGGAAGGACATCCTGGCTGTAGAGGAAGTGCAGCGTAGATTCATGAGGTTAATTTCTGGGATGTCTGGACTGTCTTACGCAGAGAGGTTAGAGAGACTGGGCTTGTACACACTGGAATTAAGGAGATTGAGAGGGGATCTGATTGAAATATATAAGATCATTAAGGGATTGGACAAGATAGAGGCAGGAAATATTTTCCTGATGTTGGGAGAGTCCAGTACCAGAGGACATGGTTTGAGAATAAGGGGTAGGTCATTTAGGAAAAACTTCTCCCAGAGAGTTGTGGGGGTCTGGAATGCACTGCCTCAGAAGGTAGTGGAGGCCAATTCTCTGGATGCTTTCAAGAAGGAGCTAGATAGGTATCTTATGGATAGGGGAATCAAGGGATAAGGGGACAAGGCAGGAACCGGGTATTGAAAGTAGCTGCTCAGCCATGATCTCAAAATGGCGGTGCAGGCTCGAAGGACCGAATGGTCTACTTCTGCACCTATTGTCTGTTGTCCTACAGGTGGCAAGGGGATGGGGAAGAGAGATCCCACAGGAGTAAGTGGGAATGGGATGAAATTTCCGGCTGGAAGAAGGGGATGGGGAAGAGAGATCCAACAGGAGGAAGATGGATGGGGAATAGAGATCCCTCAGGAGTAAGTGGGACGGGGAAGAAATTTCAGGCTGGAGGAAATGGATGGGGAAGAGTGATCCCACAGGAAGAAGGAGAATCAGGAAGAGAGATCCAACAGGAGTTAGGGCGATGG
This sequence comes from Hypanus sabinus, assembly GCF_030144855.1. Lineage (NCBI taxonomy): Eukaryota > Metazoa > Chordata > Chondrichthyes > Myliobatiformes > Dasyatidae > Hypanus > Hypanus sabinus. The sequence continues at coordinate 78,254 of NW_026781747.1, forward strand.
GAAAGAGAGATACCACAGGAGGAAGGGGATCCGGAAGAGAATTCCCACAGAAGGAAGGGAGATGGGGAAGAGAGATCCCACTGGAGGTAGGGGGATGGGAAAGAGAGATCCTACAGAAGGAGAATGGGAAAGAGGGATCCCACAGGATGAAGGAGGATGGCGAAAGTAGATCCCAAAGGAGGAAGGGGGTCTGGGAAAACTGATCCCACAGCAGGAAGGGTTATGGGGAAGAAACATCCCACTGGAGGGAGAGGATGAGATAAAGAGATCCCACAGCAGTTGGGGGTATGGGGAAGAGAGTTCCCACATGAGGAATGGGGATAGGAAAGAGAGATCCTACGGGAGGAAGGGGATAGGAAAGAGAGATCCCACAGGAGGAAGAGGAAGGGGAAGAGAGATCCCACAGGAGGAAGAGGAAGAGAGATCCCACAGGAGGAAGAGGAAGGGGAAGACAACCCACAGGAGGAAGGAGAAAAGGGAAGAGAGATCCCAAATGAGGAACGTGGCTGGGCAGGAGAGATACCACATCATGAAGTGGGATGGGGAAGAGAGATCCCACAGGAGGAAGGGGGATGGGGAAAAGAGATCCCACTGCAGGAAGGGGATGGGGAAGAGACATCCGACAGGAGGAAGGGAATGGGAAGGTGAGATCCCACAGGAGCAAATGGATGGGGAAAAAGAGATCCCACAGGAGGTAGGGGGATTGGGAATTTCAACATGCAGTTGAACTGGGAGAAACAGTTTGGTGCTGGACCCCAGGATAGGGAGTTTGTAGTGTGCGTACGGGTTGCATTCTTGGAACAGCTTGTACGAGAGCCGACCAGGGACAAGGCTATTCTGGATTTAGTCTTGTGTAATGAACCCGATTTGATAAGCGATCTTGAAGTAAAGGAGCCATTGGGAGGTAATGACCATAACATGATCTGTTTTTATCTGCAGTTTGAGAAGGATAAGGGCAGCTCGGAGGTGTCAGTGTTGCAGTTGAACAGGGGAAACTATGGAGCCATGAGGGAGGAGCTGGCCAAAGCTGACTGGACGGATAGCCCAGCAGAAAAGACCGTGGAACAGCAATGACAGGTATTCTTGGGAATAATACACAAGGTGCAAAATCAGTTCGTCCCCAGAGAAGGAAGGGTTCAAAGGGGGAAAGGGGCCACAGTGGTTGACAAAGGAAGTTAGTGACTGTACAGCAGTAAAATAAAGGAAGTATGTCAGAGCTAAGGTGAGTGGGAGGACAGATGATTGGGAAGTTTTTAAGGAACAACAGAACTCAACTAAATAGGCAATACGGGGAGAAAAAATGAGGTACGGATGCAAGCTAGCCAGGAATATAAAGGAAGATAGCAAAAGCTTTTTTACGTATGTGAAGAGAAAGAAGACAGTTAAGAACAATGTTGGGCCCTTGAATAATGAATTGGGTGAAATTGTTATGGGAAACAGAAAAATTTAATGAGTACTTTAGATCTGTTTTCACTAAGGAAGACACAAGCAATCTCCCAGATGTATGGATGGGCCAAGGACATAGGGTAACAGAGGAAATGAAACAGATTGACATTAGGATGGAAACGGTGACGAGAAGACTGATGGGACTGAAGGCTGACAAATCCCCAGGTCCAGATGGTTTGTATCCTAGGGTACTAAAGGAGGTGGCCCTGGAAACTGCGGATGCATTGGTAATCATTTTCCAATGTTCCTTAGATTCAGGATCCGTTCCTGAGGATTGGAGAATGGCTAATGTTATCCCACTTTTTAAGAAAGGAGAAAGGAAGAAAACAGAGAACTATCGACCTGTCAGCCTAACATCAGTAATGAGGAAGATGCTAGAGTCCATTATTAAAGATGAAATAGTGGCATATCTAGGTAGCAGTGATAGGATTGGGCCGAGCCAGCATGGATTTACCAAGGGTAAATTTCCCAACTAATCTGTTTGAGTTTTTCGAGGATGTAACCAGGAAGTTAGATGGGTGAGATCCAGTGGAGGTCATGTACCTCGATTTTCAGAAGGCATTTGATAAGGTCCCACATAGGTAATTGGCGGGTAAAATCAAAGCTCAGGGCATCGGGGGGAAGACATTGACATGGATAGAAAACTAGTTGGCAGATAGAAAGCAACGGGGAGCGGTGAATGGGTGTTTCTCGGAATGGCAGGTGGTGACTAGTGGGGTGCCACAGGGCTCGGTATTGGGACCACAGCTGTTTACAAATTACATCAACTATTTAGATGAAGGCATTGAGAATAACATCAGCAAATTTGCTGATGATACTAAGCTGGGTGGCAGTGTAACATGTGATGAGGATGTTAGGAGAATTCAGGGTGACTTGGATAGGCTGGGTGAGTGGGCAGATACTTGGCAGATGACGTTTAATGTGAATAAGTGTGAGGTTATCCACTTTGGGAGTAAGAACAGTAAGGCAGATTATTATCTGAACGGTGCAGAGTTAGGTATGGCAGAAATACCAAATCTAGGAGTCCATGTTCATCAGTCACTGAAGGTGAATGAGCAAGTACAGCAGGCAGTGAAGAAGGCTAATGGAATGTTGGCCTTTATTACAAAGGGAATTGAGTACAAGAGCAGGGAAATCCTCTTGCATTTGTACAGAGCCCTGGTGAGACCACACCTGGAGTATTGTGTACAGTTTTGGTCTCCAGGGTTAAGGAAGGACATCCTGGCTGTAGAGGAAGTGCAGCGTAGATTCATGAGGTTAATTCCTGGGATGTATGGACTGTCTTACGCAGAGAGATTAGAGAGACTGGGCTTGTACACACTGGAATTAAGGAGATTGAGAGGGGATCTGATTGAAATATATGTGATTATTAAGGGATTGGACAAGATAGAGGCAGGAAATATTTTCCTGATGTTGGGAGAGTCCAGTACCAGAGGGCATGGTTTGAGAATAAGGGGTACGTCATTTAGGACAGAGTTAAGGAAAAACTTCTCCCAGAGAGTTGTGGGGGTCTGGAATGCACTGCCTCGGAAGGTAGTGGAGGCCAATTCTCTGGATGCTTTCAAGAAGGAGCTAGATAGGTATCTTATGGATAGGGGAATCAAGGAATACGGGGACAAGGCAGGAACCGGCTATTGATAGTAGATGCTCAGCCATGATCTCAAAATGGCGGTGCAGGCTCGCAGGGCTGAATGGTCTACTTCTGCACCTATTGTCTGTTGTCTATTGTCCCACTGGAGGAAGGGGGATGGGGAAGAGACAACCCACAGGTGGAAGATGGATGCGGAAGAGAGATCCCTCAGGAGTAAGTGGGATGGGGAAAAAATTTCCGGCAGGAGGAAGTGGATGGGGAAGAGTGATCCTACAGAAGGAAGCAGAATGAGGATGAGAGATCCAACAGGAGGTAGAGGGATGGGAAAGAGAGAAACCACAGGGGGGAGGGGATCCGGAAGATAACTCCTACAGAAGGATGGGAGATGGGGAAGTGAGATCCCACAAGAGGAAGGAGAATGGGAAAGAGAGATCCCAATGGAGGTAGGGGGATGGGAAAGAGAAATCCTACAGAAGGAGAATGGGAAAGAGAGATCCCACAGAAGGAAAGGGGCTGGTGAAAATGATCTCACAGGAGGAATGGGGATAGGGAAGAGAGATCCCACACGAGGAAGTGGGATGGGGAAGAGAGATCACACAGGAGGAAGAGGGATGGGGAAGAGATGTCCCAGAGCAGGATGTGCATATAGAAGACAGTACCTGGAGTCGGAAGCTGAATCAGGAAGAGAGATCCCACTGGAGGAAGGGGGACTGGGAAGACAGCTCCCACAGCAGGAAGGGGTATGGGTAAGAAACACCCCACAGGAAGTAGGGGATGAGGTAATGAGATCCTGCAGGAAGAAGTGCGATGGGGAAAAGAGGTCCCACAGCAGTTGGGGGTATGGGGAAGAAAGATACCACAGGAGGAATGGGGGAAGGAAAGAGAGATGCTAGGGGAGGAAGGGGAATGGGAAGGAGAGATCCCACAAGTGGAAGAGGATGGGAAGAGAGAGCGCACACGAGGAAGGGGATGAGGAAATGAGATCACGAAGGGAGAAGTGGGATGGGGAACAGAGTTCCCTCAGGTCGAAGGGGGATAGAAAAGAGAGATCCTACGGGAGAAAGGGAATGGGAAGGAGAGTTCCCACAGCAGGAAGGCAGATGGTGAAGGGAGATCCAACAGGAGGAAGGGGGATGGGGAAAATGATCGCTTGGGAGGAAGAGGGATGGGTAAAGGAGATCCAGCACGAGGAAGAGGGATGGGGAAGATATATCCCACAGGAAGAAGACCGATGGGGAAGAGAGATCCCACAGGAAGAAGGGGGACGGGGAAGAGAGATCCCACAGGAGGACGGGGGATACAAGAGAGAGATCCTATGGGAGAAAGGGAATGGGAAGGAGAGATCCCACAGGAGGAAGGCGGATGGTGAAGGAGATTCAACGGGAGGAAGAGGGATGGGGAAGAGAGATCCCAAAGGAGGAAGGGGGATGGGTAAAAGAATTCGTTCAGGAGGAAGGGGAATGGGGAAGAGAGATCCAACAGGAGGAAGGGGGACGGGGAAGAGAGATCCCGCATGAGGAAGGGGGACAAGGAAGAGAGATCCCACAGGAGGAAGAGGAATGGGAAGAGAGATCCCAAAGGAGGATGGGGGATGGGGAAGAGAGATCCCACAGGAGGAAGGGGGATGGGTAAAGGAGATCCCACACGAGGAAGGGGGATGGGGAGGCGAAATCCCACAGGAGGAAGGGGATGGGTTATCGAGACCCAAGAGGAGAAAGGGGATGGGGAAGAGAAATCCCTCATGAAGAAGAGTGATGGGGATGAGAGATCCCACAGGCGGATGGGAATGGGGAAGAGAGATCCCACAGGAGTAAGTGGGAATTAGATGAAATTTCCGGCTGGAAGAAGGGGATGGGGAAGAGTGATCCCACAGTAGGAAGCAGAATCAGGAAGAGAGATCCAACAGGAGGTAGGGGGAAGGGAACGAGATACCACAGGAGGAAGGGGATCTGGAAGACAATTCCCATAGAAGGAAGGGAGATGGGGAAGAGAGATCCCACAAGAGGAAGGAGAATGGGAAAGAAAGATCCCACTGGAGACAGGGGGATGGGAAAGAGATCTTACAGAAGGAGAATGGGAAAGAGAGATCCCACAGGAGGAAGGGGGCAGGGGAAGAGAGATCCCACAGGATGAAGGAGGATGGCGAAAGGAGATTCCAAAGGAGGAAGGGGGACTGGGAAAACTGATCTCACAGCAGGAAGGGTTATGGGGAAGAAACATCCCACAGGAGGGAGAGGATGAGATAATGAGATCCCGCAGGAGGAAGGGGGATGGGGAAGAAAGATCCCACAGTAAGTGGGATGAGGAAAGAGATCCGACAGGATGGGGAAGAGAGATACCACAGGAGGAAAGGGATCAGGAAGAGAGATCACACAGGAGGAAGGGGGATAGGGAAGAGTGATCCCACAGGAGGAAGGGCGATGGGGAGGAGAGATCCCACAGGAGGAAGGGGGATAGGGAAGAGTGATCCCACAGGAAGAAGGGGGATAGGAAAGAGACATCCTGCAGGAGGAAAGGGGATTTGGAAAAGTGATCCCATAGGAGGAAGGGGGACTGGGAAGACCTATCTCACAGCAGGAAGGAGGATGGGGAAGAGCTCCCATACGTGTTGGGGGTTTGGGGAAGAGAGATCACACTCGAGGAACGGGGTTAGGAAAGAGTGATCCTACGGGAGGAATGGGAATGGGAAGGAGAGATACAACAGGAGGAAGAGTGATGGGGAAGAGAGATCCTATAGGAGGAAGGGGGATGGGGAAAATGATCGCTTGGGAGGAAGGGGGATGGGTAAAGGAGATCCTACACAAGGAAGGGGGATGGGGAACAGAGTTCCCACAGGTTGAAGGGGGATAGAAAGAGAGATCCAACGGGAGAATGGGGATGGGAAGGAGTGACCCCACAGGAAGAAGGTGGATGGTGAAGGGAGATACCACAGGAGGAAAGGGATCAGGAAGAGAGATCACACAGGAGGAAGGGGGATAGGGAAGAGTGATCCCACAGGAGGAAGGGCGATGGGGAAGAGAGATCCCACAGTAAGGGGGATGAGGAAAGAGATCCGACAGGAGGAAGGGCGATGGGGAAGAGAGATCCCACAGGAGGATGGCGGATGGGGATGAGAGATCCCACAGGAGGAAGGGGGATGGGGAAGAGAGATCCTACACGAGGAAGGGGGATAGGGAAGAGTGATCCCACAGGAGGAAGGGCGATGGAGAAGGGAGATCCCACAGGAAGAAGGGGGATGGGGATGAGAGATCCCACGAGGAAAGGGATCAGGAAGAGAGATCACACAGGAGGAAGGGGGATAGGGAAGAGTGATCCCACAGGAGGAAGGGCGATGGGGAAGAGAGATCCCACAGGAGGAAGGGGGATAGGGAAGAGTGATCCCACAGGAGGAAGGGCGATGGGGAAGAGAGATCCCACAGTAAGGGGGATGAGGAAAGAGATCCGACAGGAGGAAGGGCGATGGGGAAGAGAGATCCCACAGGTGGATGGCGGATGGGGATGAGAGATCCCTCAGGAGTAAGTGGGATGGGGAAAAAATTTCCGGCAGGAGGAAGTGGATGGGGAAGAGTGATCCTACAGAAGGAAGCAGAATGAGGATGAGAGATCCAACAGGAGGTAGAGGGATGGGAAAGAGAGAAACCACAGGGGGGAGGGGATCCGAAAATAACTCCTACAGAAGGATGGGAGATGGGGAAGTGAGATCCCACAAGAGGAAGGAGAATGGGAAAGAGAGATCCCAATGGAGGTAGGGGGATGGGAAAGAGAAATCCTACAGAAGGAGAATGGGAAAGAGAGATCCCACAGAAGGAAAGTGGCTGGTGAAAATGATCTCACAGGAGGAATGGGGATAGGGAAGAGAGATCCCACACGAGGAAGTGGGATGGGGAAGAGAGATCACACAGGAGGAAGAGGGATGGGGAAGAGATGTCCCAGAGCAGGATGTGCATATAGAAGACAGTACCTGGAGTCGGAAGCTGAATCAGGAAGAGAGATCCCACTGGAGGAAGGGGGACTGGGAAGACAGCTCCCACAGCAGGAAGGGGTATGGGTAAGAAACACCCCACAGGAAGTAGGGGATGAGGTAATGAGATCCTGCAGGAAGAAGTGCGATGGGGAAAAGAGGTCCCACAGCAGTTGGGGGTATGGGGAAGAAAGATACCACAGGAGGAATGGGGGAAGGAAAGAGAGATGCTAGGGGAGGAAGGGGAATGGGAAGGAGAGATCCCACAAGTGGAAGAGGATGGGAAGAGAGAGCGCACACGAGGAAGGGGATGAGGAAATGAGATCACGAAGGGAGAAGTGGGATGGGGAACAGAGTTCCCTCAGGTCGAAGGGGGATAGAAAAGAGAGATCCTACGGGAGAAAGGGAATGGGAAGGAGAGTTCCCACAGCAGGAAGGCAGATGGTGAAGGGAGATCCAACAGGAGGAAGGGGGATGGGGAAAATGATCGCTTGGGAGGAAGAGGGATGGGTAAAGGAGATCCAGCACGAGGAAGAGGGATGGGGAAGATATATCCCACAGGAAGAAGACCGATGGGGAAGAGAGATCCCACAGGAAGAAGGGGGACGGGGAAGAGAGATCCCACAGGAGGACGGGGGATACAAGAGAGAGATCCTATGGGAGAAAGGGAATGGGAAGGAGAGATCCCACAGGAGGAAGGCGGATGGTGAAGGAGATTCAACGGGAGGAAGAGGGATGGGGAAGAGAGATCCCAAAGGAGGAAGGGGGATGGGGAAAAGAAATCGTTCAGGAGGAAGGGGAATGGGGAAGAGAGATCCAACAGGAGGAAGGGGGACGGGGAAGAGAGATCCCGCATGAGGAAGGGGGACAAGGAAGAGAGATCCCACAGGAGGAAGAGGAATGGGAAGAGAGATCCCAAAGGAGGATATGGGGAAGAGAGATCCCACAGGAGGAAGGGGGATGGGTAAAGGAGATCCCACACGAGGAAGGGGGATGGGGAGGCGAAATCCCACAGGAGGAAGGGGATGGGTTATCGAGACCCAAGAGGAGAAAGGGGATGGGGAAGAGAAATCCCTCATGAAGAAGAGTGATGGGGATGAGAGATCCCACAGGCGGATGGGAATGGGGAAGAGAGATCCCACAGGAGTAAGTGGGAATGGGATGAAATTTCCGGCTGGAAGAAGGGGATGGGGAAGAGTGATCCCACAGTAGGAAGCAGAATCAGGAAGAGAGATCCAACAGGAGGTAGGGGGATGGGAACGAGATACCACAGGAGGAAGGGGATCTGGAAGACAATTCCCATAGAAGGAAGGGAGATGGGGAAGAGAGATCCCACAAGAGGAAGGAGAATGGGAAAGAAAGATCCCACTGGAGACAGGGGGATGGGAAAGAGAGATCTTACAGAAGGAGAATGGGAAAGAGAGATCCCACAGGAGGAAGGGGGCAGGGGAAGAGAGATCCCACAGGATGAAGGAGGATGGCGAAAGGAGATTCCAAAGGAGGAAGGGGGACTGGGAAAACTGATCTCACAGCAGGAAGGGTTATGGGGAAGAAACATCCCACAGGAGGGAGAGGATGAGATAATGAGATCCCGCAGGAGGAAGGGGGATGGGGAAGAAAGATCCCACAGTAAGTGGGATGAGGAAAGAGATCCGACAGGATGGGGAAGAGAGATACCACAGGAGGAAAGGGATCAGGAAGAGAGATCACACAGGAGGAAGGGGGATAGGGAAGAGTGATCCCACAGGAGGAAGGGCGATGGGGAGGAGAGATCCCACAGGAGGAAGGGGGATAGGGAAGAGTGATCCCACAGGAAGAAGGGGGATAGGAAAGAGACATCCTGCAGGAGGAAAGGGGATTTGGAAAAGTGATCCCATAGGAGGAAGGGGGACTGGGAAGACCTATCTCACAGCAGGAAGGAGGATGGGGAAGAGCTCCCATACGTGTTGGGGGTTTGGGGAAGAGAGATCACACTCGAGGAACGGGGTTAGGAAAGAGTGATCCTACGGGAGGAATGGGAATGGGAAGGAGAGATACAACAGGAGGAAGAGTGATGGGGAAGAGAGATCCTATAGGAGGAAGGGGGATGGGGAAAATGATCGCTTGGGAGGAAGGGGGATGGGTAAAGGAGATCCTACACAAGGAAGGGGGATGGGGAACAGAGTTCCCACAGGTTGAAGGGGGATAGAAAGAGAGATCCAACGGGAGAATGGGGATGGGAAGGAGTGACCCCACAGGAAGAAGGTGGATGGTGAAGGGAGATACCACAGGAGGAAAGGGATCAGGAAGAGAGATCACACAGGAGGAAGGGGGATAGGGAAGAGTGATCCCACAGGAGGAAGGGCGATGGGGAAGAGAGATCCCACAGTAAGGGGGATGAGGAAAGAGATCCGACAGGAGGAAGGGCGATGGGGAAGAGAGATCCCACAGGAGGATGGCGGATGGGGATGAGAGATCCCACAGGAGGAAGGGGGATGGGGAAGAGAGATCCTACACGAGGAAGGTCATGGGGAAGAGATATCCCACAGGAGGAAGGGGGATGGTGAAGGGAGATCCAACGGGAAGAAGAGGGATAGGGATCCCAAAGGAGGAAGGGGGATGGGGAAAAGAATTCCTAAATGAGGAAGGGGGATGGGGAAGAGAGATCCCACAGGAGGAAGGGGGGTGGGTAAAGGAGATCCCACACGAGGAAGGGGGATGGGGAAAAGAATTCCTAAATGAGGAAGGGGGATGGGGAAGAGAGATCCCACAGGAGGAAGGGGGGTGGGTAAAGGAGATCCCACACGAGGAAGGGGGATGGGGAAGAGAGATCCCACAGGAGGAAGTTGATGGGTTATCGAGATCCAAGAGGGGAAAGTGGATGGGGAAGAGAGATCCCTCATGAAGAAGAGTGATGGGGTTGAGAGATCCCACAGTAAGGGGGATGAGGAAAGAGATCCGACAGGAGGAAGGGGATGGGGAAGAGAGATACCACAGGAGGAAAGGGATCTGGAAGAGAGATCCCACAGGAGGAAGGGGGATGGGGAAGAGAGATACCACAGGAGGAAAGGGATCCGGAAGAGAGATCCCACAGGAGGAAGGGGGATGGGGAAGAGAGATCCCTCATGAAGAAGAGTGATGGGGTTGAGAGATCCCACAGTAAGGGGGATGAGGAAAGAGATCCGACAGGAGGAAGGGGATGGGGAAGAGAGATACCACAGGAGAAAAGGGATCAGGAAGAGAGATCACACAGGTGGAAGAGGGATGGGGAACTGAGTTCCCACAGGAAGAAGGGGGATAGGAAAGAGACATCCTGCAGAAGGAAAGGGGATTTGGAAAAGTGATCCCATAGGAGGAAGGGGGACTGGGAAGACCTATCTCACAGCAGGAAGGAGGATGGGGAAGAGCTTCCATACGTGTTGGGGGTTTGGGGAAGAGAGATCACACTCGAGGAAGGGGGATAGGAAAGAGTGATCCTACGGGAGGAATGGGAATGGGAAGGAGAGATACAACAGGAGGAAGAGTGCTGGGGAAGAGAGATCCTATAGGAGGAAGGGGGATGGGGAAAATGATCGCTTGGGAGGAAAGGGGATGGGTAAAGGAGATCCTACAGGAGGAAGTTGATGGGTTATCGAGATCCAAGAGGAGAAAGGGGATGGGGAAGAGAGATCCCTCATGGAGGAGTGATGGGGTTGAGAGATCCCACAGTAAGGGGGATGAGGAAAGAGATCCGACAGGAGGAAGGGGATGGGGAAGAGAGATACCACAGGAGGAAAGGGATCCGGAAGAGAGATCACACAGAAGGAAGGGGGATGGGGAAGAGAGATCCCACAGTAAGTGGGATGAGGAAAGAGATCCGACAGGAGGAAGGGGATAGGGAAGAGAGATACCACAGAAGGAAAGGATCAGGAAGAGAGATCACACAGGAGGAAGGGCGATGGGGAAGAGAGATCCCACAGGAGGAAGGGGGATAGGGAAGAGAGATCCCACAGTAAGTGGGATGAGGAAAGAGATCCGACAGGAGGAAGGGGATGGGGAAGGGAGATACCACAGGAGGAAAGGGATCAGGAAGAGAGATCACACAGGAGGAAGGGCGATGGGGAAGAGAGATCCCACAGGAGGAAGGGGGATAGGGAGGAGTGATCCCACAGGAGGAAGGGGGATGGGGAAGAGAGATCCCACAGTAAGTGGGATGAGGAAAGAGATCCGACAGGATGAGGAAGAGAGATACTACAGGAGGAAAGGGATCAGGAAGAGAGATCACACAGGAGGAAGGGGGATAGGGAAGAGTGATCCCACAGGAGGAAGGGCGATGGGGAAGAGAGATCCCACAGGAGGAAGGGGGATAGGGAAGAGTGATCCCACAGGAGGAAGGGCGATGGGGAAGAGAGATCCCACAGGAGGGAGAGGATGAGATAATGAGATCCCGCAGGAGGAAGGGGGATGGGGAAGAAAGATCCCACAGTAAGTGGGATGAGGAAAGAGATCCGACAGGATGGGGAAGAGAGATACCACGAGGAAAGGGATCAGGAAGAGAGATCACACAGGAGGAAGGGGGATGGGGATGAGAGATCCCACAGGAGGAAGGGGGCAGGGGAAGAGAGATCCCACAGCATGAAGGAGGATGGCGAAAGGAGATCCCAAAGGAGGAAGGGGGACTGGGAAAACTGATCTCACAGCAGGAAGGGTTATGGGGAAGAAACATCCCACAGGAGGGAGAGGATGAGATAATGAGATCCCGCAGGAGGAAGGGGGATGGGGAAGAAAGATCCCACAGTAAGTGGGATGAGGAAAGAGATCCGACAGGATGGGGAAGAGAGATACCACGAGGAAAGGGATCAGGAAGAGAGATCACACAGGAGGAAGGGGGATAGGGAAGAGTGATCCCACAGGAGGAAGGGCGATGGGGAAGAGAGATCCCACAGGAGGAAGGGGGATGGGGAAGAGTGATCCCACAGGAGGAAGGGCGATGGGGAAGAGAGATCCCACAGGAGGATGGGGGATGGGGATGAGAGATCCCACAGTAAGTGGGATGAGGAAAGAGATCCGACAGGAGGAAGGAGATGGGGAAGAGAGATACCAGAGGAGGAAAGGGATCCGGAAGAGAGATCCCACAGAAGGAAGGGGGATGGGGAAGAGAGATCCCACAGTAAGTGGGATGAGGAAAGAGATCCGACAGGAGGAAGGGGATGGGGAAGGGAGATACCACAGGAGGAAAGGGATCAGGAAGAGAGATCACACAGGAGGAAGGGCAATGGGGAAGAGAGATCCCACAGGAGGAAGGGGGATGGGGAAGAGAGATCCCACAGTAAGTGGGATGAGGAAAGAGATCCGACAGGAGGAAGGGGATGGGGAAGGGAGATACCACAGGAGGAAAGGGATCGGGAAGAGAGATCCCACAGGAGGAAGGGGGATAGGGAAGAGAGATCCCACAGGAAGAAGGGGGGTGGGTAAAGGAGATCCCACACGAGGAAGGGGGATGGGGAAAAGAATTCCTAAATGAGGAAGGGGGATGGGGAAGAGAGATCCCACAGGAGGAAGTTGATAGGTTATCGAGATCCAAGAGGAGAAAGTGGATGGGGAAGAGAGATCCCTCATGAAGAAGAGTGATGGGGTTGAGAGATCCCACAGTAAGGGGGATGAGGAAAGAGATCCGACAGGAGGAAGGGGATGGGGAAGAGAGATACCACAGGAGGAAAGGGATCAGGAAGAGAGATCACACAGGTGGAAGAGGGATGGGGAAGAGAGATCCCACAGGAGGAAGGGGGATGGGGAAGAGAGATTCCACAGGACGAAAGAGATGGGGATGAGAGATCCCACAGGCAGAAGGAGAAAGGGGAAGAGATATCCCACAGGAGGAAGGAGATCGCGAAAAGAGATCCCTCAGGAGGAAGGTGAATTTTTTTTTTTTTATTCTTCTACCAAAGTGCACAACCATGCATTTTACAACATTGTACTGTATTTCATTTATAACCATATAACAATCACAGCACGGAAACAGGCCATCTTGGCCCTCCTAGTCCGTGCCGACCCTTAATCTCACCTAGTCCCACCTACCCGCACTCAGCCCATAACCCTCCACTCCGTTCCTGTCCATATACCTATCCAATTTTACCTTAAATGACACAACTGAACTGGCCTCTACAACTTCTACAGGAAGCTCATTCCACACAGCTATCACTCTTTGAGTAAAGAAATACCCCCTCGTGTTTCCCTTAAACTTCTGCCCCCTAACTCTCAAATCATGTCCTCTCGTTTGAATCTCCCCCACTCTCAATGGAAACAGCCTATTCACGTCAACTCTATCTATCCCTAACTTGTTCAACCTTTCTCTGTAACTTAATTGCTGAAACCCAGGTAACATCCTAGTAAATCGTCTCTGCACTCTCTCTAATTTATTGATATCTTTCCTATAATTCGGTGACCAGAACTGCACACAATATTCCAAATTTGGCCTTACCAATGCCTTGTACAACTTTAGCATTACATCCCAACTTCTGTACTCAATGCTTTGATTTATAAAGGCAGCATTCCAAAAGCCCTCTTCACCTCCCTATCTGCATGAGACTCCACTTATATAACCATTATATGGTTATAAGGTGAATGGGGAAGTGAGATCCCACAGGAGGAAGGGGGATGGGGAAAAGAGATGCCACAGTGTTTGGGGTTATGGGGAAGAGAGGTCCCACAGGAGGAAGTGGGATGGGGAACCGAGTTCCCACAGGAAGAAGGGGGATAGGAAAGAGACATCCTGCAGAAGGAAAGGGGATTTGGAAAAGTGATCCCATAGGAGGAAGGGGGACTGGGAAGACCTATCTCACAGCAGGAAGGAGGATGGGGAAGAGCTTCCATACGTGTTGGGGGTTTGGGGAAGAGAGATCACACTCGAGGAAGGGGGATAGGAAAGAGTGATCCTACGGGAGGAATGGGAATGGGAAGGAGAGATACAACAGGAGGAAGAGTGCTGGGGAAGAGAGATCCTATAGGAGGAAGGGGGATGGGGAAAATGATCGCTTGGGAGGAAAGGGGATGGGTAAAGGAGATCCTACAGGAGGAAGTTGATGGGTTATCGAGATCCAAGAGGAGAAAGGGGACGGGGAAGAGAGATCCCTCATGGAGGAGTGATGGGGTTGAGAGATCCCACAGTAAGTGGGATGAGGAAAGAGATCCGACAGGAGGAAGGGGATGGGGAAGAGAGATACCACAGGAGGAAAGGGATCCGGAAGAGAGATCACACAGAAGGAAGGGGGATGGGGAAGAGAGATCCCACAGTAAGTGGGATGAGGAAAGAGATCCGACAGGAGGAAGGGGATAGGGAAGAGAGATACCACAGAAGGAAAGGATCAGGAAGAGAGATCACACAGGAGGAAGGGCGATGGGGAAGAGAGATCCCACAGGAGGAAGGGGGATAGGGAAGAGTGATCCCACAGGAGGAATGGGGATGGGGAAGGGAGATCCCACAGGAAGAAGGGGGATTTGGAAGAGAGATCCCACAGGAGGAAGGGGGATGGGGAAGAGAGATCCCACAGTAAGTGAGATGAGGAAAGAGATCCGACAGGATGGGGAAGAGAGATACCATGAGGAAAGGGATCAGGAAGAGTGATCACACAGGAGGAAGGGGGATAGGGAAGAGTGATCCCACAGGAGGAAGGGCGATGGGGAAGAGAGATCCCACAGGAGGAAGGGGGATAGGGAAGAGTGATCCCACAGGTGGAAGGGTGATGGGGAAGAGTGATCCCACAGGAGGATGGGGGATGGGGATGAGAGATCCCACAGTAAGTGGGATGAGGAAAGAGATCCGACAGGAGGAAGGGGATGGGGAAGAGAGATACCAGAGGAGGAAAGGGATCCGGAAGAGAGATCCCACAGAAGGAAGGGGGATGGGGAAGAGAGATCCCACAGTAAGTGGGATGAGGAAAGAGATCCGACAGGAGGAAGGGGATGGGGAAGGGAGATACCACAGGAGGAAAGGGATCAGGAAGAGAGATCACACAGGAGGAAGGGCGATGGGGAAGAGAGATCCCACAGGAGGAAGGGGGATAGGGAAGAGTGATCCCACAGGAGGAATGGGGATGGGGAAGGGAGATCCCACAGGAAGAAGGGGGATTTGGAAGAGAGATCCCACAGGAGGAAGGGGGATGGGGAAGAGAGATCCCACAGGAGGATGGGGGATGGGGATGAGAGATCCCACAGGAGGAAGGGGGATGGGGAAGAGAGATCCCACAGTAAGTGGGATGAGGAAAGAGATCCGACAGGATGGGGAAGAGAGATACCACGAGGAAAGGGATCAGGAAGAGAGATCACACAGGAGGAAGGGGGATAGGGAAGAGAGATCCCACAGGAGGAAGGGGGATAGGGAAGAGTGATCCCACAGGAGGAAGGGCGATGGGGAAGAGAGATCACACAGGAGGATGGGGGATGGGGATGAGAGATCCCACAGTAATTGGGATGAGGAAAGAGATCCGACAGGAGGAAGGGGATGGGGAAGGGAGATACCACAGGAGGAAAGGGATCAGTAAGAGAGATCACACAGGAGGAAAGGCGATGGGGAAGAGAGATCCCACAGGAGGAAGGGGGATAGGGAAGAGTGATCCCACAGGAGGAATGGGGATGGGGAAGGGAGATCCCACAGGAAGAAGGGGGATTTGGAAGAGAGATCCCACAGGAGGAAGGGGGATGGGGAAGAGAGATCCCACAGTAAGTGGGATGAGGAAAGAGATCCGACAGGATGGGGAAGAGAGATACTACAGGAGGAAAGGGATCAGGAAGAGAGATCACACAGGAGGAAGGGGGATAGGGAAGAGTGATCCCACAGGAGGAAGGGCGATGGGGAAGAGAGATCCCACAGGAGGAAGGGGGATAGGGAAGAGTGATCCCACAGGAGGAAGGGCGATGGGGAAGAGAGATCCCACAGGAGGATGGGGGATGGGGATGAGAGATCCCACAGGAGGATGGGGGATGGGGAAGAGAGATCCTACACGAGGAAGGTCATGGGGAAGAGATATCCCACAGGAGGAAGGGGGATGGGGAGAGATATCCCACAGGAGGAAGGTGGATGGTGAAGGGAGATCCAACGGGAGGAAGAGGGATAGGGAAGAGAGATCCCAAAGGAGGAAGGGGGATGGGGAAAAGAATTCCTAAATGAGGAAGTGGGATGGGGAAGAGAGGTCCCACAGGAGGAAGGGGGGTGGGTAAAGGAGATCCCACACGAGGAAGGGGAATGGGGAAGAGAGATCCCACAGGAGGAAGTTGATGGGTTATCGAGATCCAAGAGGAGAAAGTGGATGGGGAAGAGAGATCCCTCATGAAGAAGAGTGATGGGGTTGAGAGATCCCACAGTAAGGGGGATGAGGAAAGAGATCCGACAGGAGGAAGGGGATGGGGAAGAGAGATCCCACAGGAAGAAGGGGGATTTGGAAGAGAGATCCCAAAGGAGGAAGGGGGATGGGGAGAGAGATCCCACAGGAGGACGGGGGATAGAAGAGAGAGATCCTACGGGAGAAAGGGAATGGGAAGGAGAGATCCCACAGGAGGAAGGCGGATGGTGAAGGGAGATCCAACGGGAGGAAGAGGGATAGGGAAGGGAAATCCCAAAGGCGGAAAGGGGATGGGGAAAAGAATTCCTTCAGGAGGAACGGGGATGGGGAAGAGGTATCCCACAGGAGGAAGGGGGATGGGGAAAAGAGATCCCACAGCACTTTGGGGTTATGGGGAAGAGAGATCCCACAGGAGGATGTTTTGATGGGGAACCGAGTTCCCACAGGAAGAAGGGGGATAGGAAAGAGACATCCTGCAGGAGGATTGGGGATTTGGAAAAGTGATCCCATAGGAGGAAGGGGGACTGGGAAGACCTATCTCACAGCAGGAAGGAGGATGGGGAAGAGCTCCCATACGTGTTGGGGGTTTGGGGAAGAGAGATCCCACTCGAGGAAGGGGGATAGGAAAGAGTGATCCTACGGGAGGAATGGGAATGGGAAGGAGAGATCCCGAGGAGGAAGGCAGATGGGGAAGTGAGATCCCACAGGAGGAAGGGGCTGGGGAAGACAAATCCCACAGAAGGAAGTGGGATGGGGAACAGAGTTCCCACACGTCGAAGGGGGATAGAAAAGAGAGATCCTACGGGAGAAAGGGAATGGGAAGGAGAGATCCCACAGGAGGAAGGCGTATTGTGAAGGGAGATACAACAGGAGGAAGAGGGATGGGGAAGAGAGATCCTATAGGAGTAAGGGGGATGGGGTAAATGTTCGCTTGGGAGGAAGGGGGATGCGTAAAGGAGATCCTACAGGAGGAAGGGGGATGGGGAAGAGATATCCCACAGGAAGAAGGCGGATGGGGGAGAGATATCCCGCAGGAAAAATGGGGATGGGGAAGAGGTATCCCACAGGAGGAAAGGGGATGGGGAAGAGAGATCCCACAGGAAGGAGGCGGATGTGGAAGTTATATCCCACAGGAGGAAGGGGGATGGGGAAGAGAGATCCCACAGAAAGGAGGCGGATGTGGAAGAGATATCCCACAGGAGGAAGGGGGATGGGGAAAAGAGATGCCACAGCGCTTGGGGTTATGGGGAAGAGAGATCCCACTGGAGGAATTGGGATGGGGAACCGAGTTCCCACAGGAAGAAGGGGGATAGGAAAGAGACATCCTGCAGGAGGAAAGGGGATTTGGAAAAGTGATCCCATAGGAGGAAGGGGGACTGGGAAGACCTATCTCACAGCAGGAAGGAGGATGGGGAAGAGCTCCCATACGTGTTGGGGGTTTGGGGAAGAGAGATGACACTCGAGGAAGGGGGTTAGGAAAGAGTGATCCTACGGGAGGAATCGGAATGGGAAGGAGAGATACAACAGGAGGAAGACTGATGGGGAAGAGAGATCCTATAGGAGGAATGGGCATGAGGAAAATGATCGCTGGGGAGGAAGGGGGATGGGTAAAGGAGATCCTACACGAGGAAGGGGGATGGGGAACAGAGTTCCCACAGGTTGTAGGGGATAGAAAGAGAATTCCAACGGGAGAAAGGGGATGGGAAGGAGGCACCCACAGGAGGAAGGCGGATGGTGAAGGGAGATCCAACAGGAGGAAGAGGGATGGGGAAGAGAGATCCCACAGGAGAAAGGGGGATGGGGAAAAGAATTCCTAAATGAGGAAGGGGGATGGGGAAGAGAGATCCCACAGGAGAAAGGGGGATGGGGAAAAGAATTCCTAAATGAGGAAGGGGGATGGGGAAGAGAGATCCCACTGGAGGTAGGGGGATGGGAAAGAGAGATTCTACAGGACGAAAGAAATGGGGATGAGGGATCCCACAGGCAGAAGGAGAAAGGGGAAGAGATATCCCACAGGAGAAAGGAGATCGCGAAAAGAGATCCCTCAGGAGGAAGGTGAATGGTGAAGTGAGATCCAACAGGAGGAAGAGGGATGGGGAAGAGAGATCCTATAGGAGGAGGGGGGATAGGGAAAATGATCGCTTGGGAGGAAGGGGGATGCGTAAAGGAGATCCTACACGAGGAAGGAGGATGGGGAAGTGATATCCCACAGGATGAAGGGGATGGGGAAGAAATATCCCACAGGAAGAAGGGGGATAGGAAAGAGACATCCTGCAGGAGGAAAGGGGATTTGTAAAAGTGATCCCATAGGAGGAAGGGGACTGGGAAGACATATCTCACAGCAGGAAGGAGGATGGGGAAGAGCTCCCATACGTGTTGGGGGTTTGGGGAAGAGAGATCACACTCGAGGAAGGGGGATAGGAAAGAGTGATCCTACGGGAGTAATGGGAATGGGAAGGAGAGATACAACAGGAGGAAGACTGATGGGGATGGGAGATCCCACAGGAGGAAGGGGGATGGGGAAGAGAAATCCCACAGAAGGAAGGGGGATGGGGAAGACAGTTCCCACAGTAGGAAGTGTGATGGGGAGCAGAGTTCCCACACGTCGAAGGGGGATAGAAAAGAGAGATCCTACGGGAGAAAGGGAATGGGAAGGAGAGATCCCACAGGAGGAAGGCGTATGGCGAAGGGAGATACAACAGGAGGAAGAGGGATGGAGAAGAGAGATCCTATAGGAGGAAGGGGGATGGGGAAAATGATCGGTTGGGAGGAAGGGGGATGGGTAAAGGAGATCCTACACGAGGATGGGGGATGGGGAAGAGATATCCCAAAGGCAGAAGGGGGATGGGGAAGAGAGATCCCACAGGAAGAAGGGGGGTGGGTAAAGGAGATCCCACACGAGGAAGGGGGATGGGGAAGTTGATGGGTTATCGAGATCCAAGAGGAGAAAGAGGATGGGGAAGAGAGATCCCTCATGAAGAAGAGTGATGGGGAAGAGAGATCCCACAGGCGGATGGGAATGTGGAAGAGAGATCCCACAGTAAGGGGGATGAGGAAAATGATCCGACAGGAGGAAGGGGATAGGGAATAGAGATACCTCAGGAGGAAAGGGTTCGGGAAGAGAGATCCTATAGGAGGAAGGGTGATGGGGAAAGTGATCCGACCGGAGGAAGGGGATGCGGAAGAAAGATACCACAGGAGTAAAGGGATAGGAAAGAGATACCCCATAGGGAGAAGGGGGATGGGGAACAGAGATCCCACAGGAGGAAGGGGGATGGGGAAGAGATCTCCCACAGGGAGAAAAGGGATGGGGAAGAGAGATCCTACACGAGGAAGGGGAATGGGGAGAGAGATCCCACAGGAGGACGGGGGATAAAAGAGAGAGATCCTACAGGAGAAAGGGAATGGGAAGGAGAGATCCCACAGGAGGAATGCGGATGGTAAAGGGAGATCCAACGGGAGGAAGATGGATGGGGAACAGAGATCCCAAAGGAGGAAGGGGGATGTGGAAGAGAGATCCAGCAGGAGGAAGGGGGACAGGGAAGAGAGATTCCAGAGGAGGAAGGGGAATGGGGAACCGAGTTCCCACAGGAAGAAGGGGGATAGGAAAGAGACATCCTGCAGGAGGAAAGCGGATTTGGAAAAGTGATCCCATAGGAGGAAGGGGGACTGGGAAGACCTATCTCACAGCAGGAAGGAGGATGGGGAAGAGCACTCATACGTGTTGTGGGTTTGGGGAAGAGAGATCACACTCGAGGAAGGGGGATAGGAAAGAGTGATCCTACGGGAGGAATGGGAAGGAGAGATACAACAGGAGGAAGAGGGATGGGGAAGAGAGATCCTTTTGGAGGAAGGGGGATGGGGAAAATGATCGCTTGGGAGGAAGGGGGATGGGTAAAGGAGATCCAGCACGAGGAAGTGGGTTGGGGAAGATGTATCCCACAGGTTGAAGGGGGATAGAAAGAGAGATCCAATGGGAGAAAGGGGATGGGAAGGAGTGACCCCACAGGAGGAAGGCGGATGGTGATCCAACAGGAGGAAGAGGGATGGGGAAGAGAGATCCCACAGGAGAAAGGGGGATGGGGAAAATAATTCCTAAATGAGGAAGGGGGATGGGGAAGAGAGATCCCACAGGAGGAAGGGGGGTGGGTAAAGGAGATCCCACACGAGGAAGGGAATGGGGAAGAGAGATCCGACAGGTGGAAGTTGATGGGTTATCGAGATCCAAGAGGATAAAGGGGATGGGGAAGAGATATCCCTCATGAAGAAGAGTGATGGGGATGAGAGATCCCACAGTAAGGGGGATGAGGAAAGAGATCCGACAGGAGGAAGGGGATGGGGAAGAGAGATACCAGAGGAGGAAAGGGATCTGGAAGAGAGATCCCACAGAAGGAAGGGGGATGGGGAAGAGAGATCCCACAGTAAGTGGGATGAGGAAAGAGATCCGACAGGAGGAAGGGGATGGGGAAGAGAGATACCACAGGAGGAAAGGGATCAGGAAGAGAGATCACACAGGAGGAAGGGGGATAGGGAAGAGTGATCCCACAGGAGGAAGGGGGATGGGGAAGAGATATCCTACACAAGGAAGGGCATGGGAAGGAGAGATCCCACCGGAAGAAGGGGGATTTGGAAGAGAGATCCTACACGAGGAAGGGGGATAAAAGAGAGAGATCCTAAGGGAGAAAGGGAATGGGAAGGAGAGATCCCACAGGAGGAAGGCGGATGGTGAAGGGAGATCCAACGGGAGGAAGAGGGATAGGGAATTGAGATCCCAAAGGAGGAAGGGGGATGGGGAAAAGAATTCCTTCAGGAGGAAGGGGGATAGGGAAGAGGTATCCCACAGGAGGAAGGGGGATGGGGAAGAGAGATCCCACAGGAAGAAGGGGGATGTGGAAGAGATAACCCACAGGAGGAAGGGGGATGGGGAAAAGAGATCCCACAGCGCTTGGGGTTATGGGGAAGAGAGATCCCACAGGAAGAAGTGGGATGGGGAACCGAGTTCCCACAGGAAGAAGGGGGATAGGAAAGAGACATCCTGTAGGAGGAAAGGGGATTTGGAAAAGTGATCTCATAGGAGGAAGGGGGACTGGGAAGACCTATCTCACAGCAGGAAGGAGGATGGGGAAGAGCTCACATACGTGTTGGGGGTTTGGGGAAGAGAGATCACACTCGAGGAAGGGGGTTAGGAAAGAGTGATCCCACGGGAGGAATGGGAATGGGAAGGAGAGGTACAACAGGAGGAAGAGTGATGGGGAAGAGAGATCCTATAGGAGGAAGGGGGATGGGGAAAATGATCGCTTGGGAGGAAGGGGGGTGGGTCAAGGAGATCCTACACGAGGAAGGGGGATGGGGAACAGTGTTCCCACAGGTTGTAGGGGGACAGAAAGAGAATTCCAACGGGAGAAAGGGGATGGGAAGGAGTGACCCCACAGGAGGAAGGCGGATGGTGAAGGGAGATCCAACAGGAGGAAGAGGGATGGGGAAGGGAGATCCCACAGGAGAAAGTGGGATGGGGAAAAGAATTCCTAAATGAGGAAGGGGGATGGGGAAGAGAGATCCCACAGGAGGAAGGGGGGTGGGTAAAGGAGATCCCACACAAGGAAGGGGAATGGGGAAGAGAGATCCCACAGGAGGAAGTTGATGGGTTATCGAGATCCAAGAGGAGAAAGGGGATGGGGAAGAGAGATCCCTCATGAAGAAGAGTGATGGGGATGAGAGATCCCACAGTAAGGGGGATGAGGAAAGAGATCCGACAGGAGGAAGGGAATGGGGAAGAGAGATACCACAGAAGGAAGGGGGATGGGGAAGAGAGATCCCACAGGCAGAAGGAGAAAGGGGAAGAAATATCCCACAGGAGGGAGATCGCGAAAAGAGATCCCTCAGGAGGAAGGTGAATGGTGAAGTGAGATCCAACAGGAGGAAGAGGGATGGGGAAGAGAGATCCTATAGGAGGAGGGGGGATAGGGAAAATGATCGCTTGGGAGGAAGGGGGATGGGTAAAGGAGATCCAGCACGAGGAAGGAGGATGGGGAAGAGATATCCCACAGGAAGAAGGTGGATGGGGAAGAGAGATCCCTCATGAAGAAGAGTGCTGGGGATGAGAGATCCTACAGTTGAATGGGAATGGGGAAAGTGATCCGATAGGAGGAAGGGGTTGGGAAGAGGGATCCCACAGGAGGAAGTGGATAGTGAAGAGAGATCCCACAGCAGGAACGGGTGTGTGGAAGAGAAATCTGACTAGAGCAAGGGTAATAGCTAAGAGAAATCCAACAGGAATAATCGGGATGGGGAAGAGTGATCGCACAGGATGAAGGGGGTGGCATTTGCAACAATACATCTCAATCTGATTTACTGCAGTTTTACCCAAATCCGTTTACTTGGAAACAGCACAATGGAACAGTTTTAGAGTTCTGAGTGAGAGATAAGCCAAGTTACCTCAACTCCTGGCACTTGTTCAGCCCGGGTCCCAGCCGCTGGATTCCTTCACACTGAATGTGGCAGCGCTGCAGGTCGAGTTCTTTTATAGTATCACAGAGTCCGATTGCATGAGACAGAACCGCGCAGTCAACCGGGGTCAGTGTCATTCCACTGAATGAAAGTGTTTTCAGAGATCCCAGTGCGGCCTGAGCCAGTCCACGATTCTGAGACTCAAACAGGTAGTGCAATGTGTTCAGGAGTCTCCTTCTCCCAATGTCACCAGTGTTTCCACTCTGGCCTTTAACCTCCTCCTTCACCCAGTCAATCACCCGGCAGGTTGTTTGATGAGGAAATGGACCCAGAAACTCCTCCAGGCCCCGAGCTGTCATTGGGTTGGAGAGACCAGCAACAAAACGGAGAAATACCTCAAATCGCCCATCTTGTGTCTTGTGGGCTTCATTGAGGAATTTCAGGATATCCTCAGGATGTACAGTCAGGAATTGTGCGACTGCAGCTACAAACTCTTGGATGGTGAGGTGTGGGAATGTGTACACCACGCTGTGGGCAGAATCCTCTCTCTCCAAAAGCTCCATCAGGAACCCGGACAGGAACTGGGAAGGCTGCAGACTGTAGTTGATCAAATCTCCGTCTGCAAACACAATCTTCTTCTCGGACACTCCTCTGTAGGCCATCTGACCCACCCTGAGAAACACATCACGGGGTCTCTCAATCTCACGGCCGTGGTTTTTTAGGATATTGTAAATATAGTAGGAGTACAGTTGGGTGATGGTCTTGGGAACTCTCTGTGGGTCCCTGACACTTTCTGTGAAGAAGGGGCCCAGTGCCAGAGCGAGGATCCAGCAGTAGGAGGGGTTGTAGCTCATGGTGTACAGGATCTCATTCTCCTGCACGTGTTTGAAAAGAGCTGCTGCCACCATCTGATCTTCAAAATGCTTGATGAAATATTCCTTCCGTTCCTCACCAACAAATCCCAGGATTTCAGCCCGGACACCAATCTTCGCTTTTTCCAATAAATGTAACACAGTGGGACGGGTGGTCAACAGCACTGAACACCCTGGGAGCAGCTTGCCCTGGATTAAACTGTACACAATGTCCGACACTTCACACCACCACTCGGGATCTGGGCACTGGTGCTTGGGTTCTGTATCTCTCCGACTGTCCGCAAAATCGATTGTGTGCTTGAATTCATCCAAACCATCGAATATAAACAGCAATGCCTTTGGGTTCTTCCAGACCTCTCTCAGGATATTCCCAAAGTAAGGATATTGATCCAGAATCAGTTCCCTCAGGTTTATTCTGCAGTTAATAGAGTTTAAATCCCGGAATTTGAAACTGAAGACAAACTGGAATTGTTGGAATATTTTCCCCGCGGCCCAGTCAAAAACAATCTTCTGTACCATTGTTGTTTTCCCGATTCCTGGCACTCCGGCTACTGCTGCAGAACTGCCAGATTTGGATTTTCTCCGGGAAAAACTGCTGTGGAATAACTGAGCAGTCTCTATTTTTTCTAACGCTCCACGGAGATGTTTCTCTCTATAATCCTCGTGGTCTCTGCCTCTTGCCAGCAGCTCGTGTTCCACCAGTCTCCGATCTCGAAGAGTAGAAATGACCGTGAGCTCTGTGTATCGATCAATCAGCTGGAAAACCTTCACCTTCTCCCTCATCAGGATCGTGTTCACTCTCAGTGTTTCAGTTTGTGCCCGCAGAGTCTCCTTGTGTTTCTGTTGAACATCTTCATGGGAACAGAGAACATATTCAAAATGT
Organism: Hypanus sabinus; assembly: GCF_030144855.1. Classification (NCBI taxonomy): domain Eukaryota; kingdom Metazoa; phylum Chordata; class Chondrichthyes; order Myliobatiformes; family Dasyatidae; genus Hypanus; species Hypanus sabinus. Next base: position 102,750 of record NW_026781747.1, read on the forward strand.
TAACAAGCTCAACTGACAAAGAACTTTATAACTGCAGTCCAATATTCTGTGTTTGAGATTACATGAATTGATTCAATGCTTCCATGGATATTAGGACAGAAAATAAAATTCTGTCCACAGACATAGGAACTGACAGCGATGATTGTCTCAGAAAAATATCTAATCCTCATATTCTGACACTAATTACTGATGAAGGTGAATATTCCCCTGATATCCTATTGCAATCCTGACTGCACTCCCGTTACAACATTTCACTATATTTAAAGCATTGTTGCGTCATTAACAGATGATGTTAATGTTGATCTGGTGTGGAAATATGGAGAGCAGGACAACGTGCATTTTGGCAAAGCTACACACTGGGGTGTCCCGGGTGTCCACTGCTCTTGCATCAAAACAAGAGCAGAATATGCCGGAAATGCTCAAGTCTGGCAGTGCTTGGGGGACAATCGCAGTGAACTTGTGGGTCGATAACCCTTCGGAATGGCAAGAAAGAAACTGGCTAGTTTGCAGTCACAGTGATGGAGGATTGGTGAAAAGATGGAATCTCTGTTAATGGAAGAAACCACAAGCGTCTGTCTCAGTGGTGTACGTCGTGTCTGTGGGAGAGGGTGGTGAAGTCTTGACAACTGCTACTCATCAGTCTTGCTGTGGGGGTGTGGGGCTCTGTCTAATGAGGCCTCCGTCTGTCTCAGTGGTGTACGTCGTGTCTGTGGGAGAGGGTGGTGAAGTCTTGACAACTGCTACTCATCAGTCTTGCTGTGGGGGTGTGGGGCTCTGTCTAATGAGGCCTCCGTCTGTCAGAGTCGACCGAGGATGTCCTGTCCCTGCAAGCCGGGACACTCCGATATGGAGAGGAAGCTTCTGCCGATGTTGCAAGCTCCCTCTCTCCCTGCATCTGATGTACACAAAGGAACGGCAGAGACTGACACAGCTTGGCACCAGAGGTGTTTCAGGAGATGCCAGTCTGCGTTGAACACCATTTAAGACTGCCTCAGGGGCTCTAGATCCACTGGGTTTACTCCCAAACTCTTCCCCATGAGGGGTACAGTTACAGAGCAGTGGATGTTTGAGGTCAGAGCTTTCCTGTTGCTGGGTGAGCTGCCAATCACGGCCGACCAGACCCATCTGCCCAAAGGGACCGGTTGTAAGGAACCTGTAACCCGCCTTTACCCCTTCTCCTGTCGGAAGAAACGCTTCCACCGGGCTTAGTGGCTGAGCCAGACGCCTGCATCCCAGCTGCCCGTTTTCCTCTCTCTCTCTCTCTCTCCCCCTCTCCCCCTCTCTCCCTCTCCCCCTTTCTCCCTCTCCCCCTCTCTCCCTCTCTCTCTCACACACACACACACACACACACACACACACAAATACACTACTGTTCTTATGGAACTTGGAACTTCTGTTAACCAACCAAGGGAGAGAATCAAATGTTTTTTGATACAGTATAACATTGAAAGATGTCTTCTTTCCCCAGTGTTTGACATAGAATTACATAATTGATTATCAGTTGTTCCTTAAATTCGTTCATAAGCTACAGGTATTCTTTCTGCTTTTCTGTATGTATTATGGTTATCTAAATAAGTGGTTATAGTTTATGAGATACATAATGTTACAATTTTATACATAAAATGGTCTTATTTTTAGGAGCCAGTAATAACATAGTAGGTGACCAATCAATAGTCATAAATGCAGAATTAAAGCTGTCCTTGAGGCTGGTGGGACATACCTTCAGCTTTTTATATTTTCTGCCATATGGGAGTATGAAAGGGAGAATGTTTGAGGGTTCATCAGCAAGACTTTGGGTGGGGCTTGTGTCTGGCTAACTTAATTGAGTTCCTCCAGGAGGTGACAAAGGTGATGGATGAAGTTACAGATGGATGTTGTCTACTTGGATATTGGTAGAATGTTTGACAAGGTTCCCACAGGGGAGGCTCATACACAAGGTTAACATGCCTGGGAACTGTGATGAATTGTCCTGGCTGGCGGGGAACCATATTGGATATTGGCAGAATCTTTGACAAGGTTCCCACAGGGGAGGCTCATACACAAGGTTAACATGCCTGGGAACTGTGGTGAATTGCCCTGGCCTGGCGGGGAACCATATTGCGAGAAATTGCTTTCGCTGACGGGTGGTCAATCTGTGAAATTATTGTCATAGTTGGCAGAGGAAGACAAGTCAATGGGTATACTAAAATGCAGGTCTATGTATATGTTGCTGATTCCGAAGAGCGTCAACATTTACAGAAGGCAGGATAATGGGGTTGAGAGGAATTGCCGAGCAAATTCACTGAGCTGGATGGCTTAATTATCTGCCTAAGTCTGATGGTTTTAGGGAGCATCTAGAGTATTGTGTTCACTTCTGATTGTCCAGCACTGGGGATGATTGGAGAGGGTGTAGAACAGGTTCACCAGGATGTTGCTTGGATTCGGTGGCATGTGAGGCAAGTAGAGGTTTGAGAAACTTGGACTGAGTGTAGCTGCTATTACGAAGGAGAAGGTGCTTCGGAATCTGAAAGGTCACCTGGACTGGGTCATACTGTGTGTCAGGAGCCTGTCTGGGGTGAGTGGGGATTCCCAGACCGTTGGGACCTGGAGTGGAGGGTTCAGAGACACAAGGGCTGGATTAATACAGTAACAGCTGGAACAGCTGGAAAAATACATTTTACAATGTTCAGGCTACAACGAGAGATGATCTGAATTGTAACCTGAAACCAGAGATCGACGAATGATTGTTGGTGGATTTTCGTTCCCAGATTCTGACAAGTCACAGTATAACATTTGAGATGTGGTTTGAACGGAGCATTTCATCACTCACCTGTCAGTTCAGTGGGTAACTCAGACAACCCTTGTGCGATGTTCATGTATTCCTCTGGGTCAGGACCTGTTTAAATAAAAAAAAATAATTCATGAAAACAGAACTAAAATAATTACAACTATTTAGTTCAATGTGCCTTTGTGTTCAGTGCGTGGTTTTAACATACCGAGCTCCTGTATCTCCCTCAGTATCCTGTCCAGCTTTGGTAACTCAGTCCTCCACATCACAAAGGATTCCCACATCGCCCTCCGGGCCCGGGAGCCTTTGCCATTCACCAAACTGAGGAAGAGTCTGGAACTCTCTGTCCGGTTTCCCTTCTCCGTCAGTTCAGTGACTTTCTATAAAAGCAAACAATTAATTTATTTATTGTGGAGTCGATGGACAGACATGGCGAATCTCACAGTTTAATATTCATGCTGGATTAATGAGCTGAGGTGAATTTGACCGACGGTCCTGATAAGATGCAAAATTAATTTTAGACTCAATGCCTGTTCAACAGTACAGATATGCAGACCTTGCAATTATGTCATAGAACGATATGACGATTACAGCACAGTAATACAGTCCGTGCCGACCTGCACTCAGTCCATAACCCTCCATTCCTTTCCTGTCCATATACATATCCAGTTTTTAAAATGACAATATTGAACCTGCTTTTGCCACTTCTACTGGAAGCTAGTTCCACACAGTAACCACTCTCTGAGTAAAGAAGTTACCCCTAAACTCGTGTTACCCCTAAACTTGCCCCCGACTCTCAACTCATGTACTCTTGTTTGAATCTCCCCTACTCTCAATGGAAAAAAGCCTATCCACGTCAACTCTATCTATCCCCTCATAATTTTAAATGCCTCTATCAAGCTCCCCCCCCCCCTTCAAAATTCAACGCTGTAAAGAATAAAGACTTAACTTGTTCAACCTTTCTCTGTACTTAGCTGCTGAGACTCAGGTAACATTCTAGTAAACCTCCTCTGTACTCTCCATATTTTGTGACATCTTTCCTATAATTTGGTGGCCAGAACTGTACACAATACTCCAATTTTGGCCTTACCAATGCCTTGTACAATTTATCTTTACTTCCCAACTCCTGTACTCAATGCTCGGATTTATAAAGGCCAGCATACCAAAAGCTTTCTTCAACACCCTATCCACACGAGATTCCACCGTCAGGGAACTATGCACCATTATTACTAGATCACACTGTTCTACTGCATTCCTCAATGCCCTACCATTTACCATGTATGTCCTATTTTGATTAGTCCTACAAAACTATAGCACCTCACACTTATCAGCATTAAACTCCATCTGCCATCTTTCGGCCCACTCTTCTAACTGTCCTAAATCTCTGTGTAAAATTTGAAAACTACATCATTATCCACAACGCCACCTATCTTAGAATCCTCTGCATACTTAGTAATCCAATGTACCACCCCATCATCCGGATCATTAATGTATATGAGAAACAACATTGGACCCAGTACAGATCTCTGAGGCACAACACTAGTCACCGGCCTCCAACCTGACAAACAGTTATCCACCACTACTCTCTGGCATCTCCCATCCAGCCACTGTTGAATCCATTTTACTACTTCAATATTAATACCTAGTGATTGAACCTTCCTAACTCACCTTCCATGCAGAACCTCATCACAGGTCTTACTGAGGTCCGGTACACTGATAAATACAGCAGGTGTGAGATGAAAAGGTGACGCTGAACCTGCAGTTCCCAGTGCTCCCCAGCGGAACAGCTGAAACAAATCTACTGAGGACAAGTCAGAGATCAAAGTCTCCATTGCCATGTAGAACTCCTAGCACGTGCAGGAGATTAATATTGATCACTATTCCCTCTGATACCAGCAGTTCAGTGACAATACACTAAATACACTCACCTCATTTTCTTCTCGACTGAAATGTCCATCCTTTGTCAACATCCAACCGAGTCTTTCAACCTTTTCTTCAATTGCATGTTTGAGTCTGTCCCTGTAGAACTTGGTCAGTTGGTACAGTCGATACTCGCCCCCCTCTGCCAGGAGGTCGGAGATTGTAAACTCTGGCTCAGTGAATATAAAATGAGAATGTAGTCACAAACTCAAATATCACTTTTCTCCACCGCTCTCACCCAGCCCTAACAAACCAGTCATGTCTTGAACCTCAATCTTCACCTGCTTTCAGATGGTAACACGTATTTTGCCCTAATCTCCAACACTGGTCTTAAAAAACCGACCCATCAATGCGCTGTGCTAGACGTTCCCAGAAGGAACCCATTCACCAGAAACCTGTCTCTCCCACCGTCCCACCCACTCACTGATTACAGTTTAAAATGGGCAATTAAATGTTAAGACTGTCAATGATAGTCGCTTCCCAGAGATACTCTCTCTATCCTGGCGAATATATTTCCCATAACTCATATCCTGGAAATACTCCTTATCCGGATAGCTGCATTTCCTCCGATACACATCCTGGAAATCCTCAGAGCAGGTACGACATTTCCTGTAGTGCGGTAACCGGTGCCACACTACACCGCATGCACCACGCCCACACTTTTCCCCTCTCTGACCAACCCTCCAACAAGGAATCACATTTACCCACTTCCCACCGCATTCTGCGAACACATCACCCTCATGTTTCACTCACCCACTCCCTGTTGGGCACTGGACAATTCCGTGTTTAATGAGTTTCCGAGCTGACAGGCAGTCGCCTCACTTGTGCCGGTTCCAGGGTCCTGCTCAGTGTCTCTGACGTCACTGTCTCTGGGCTGACAGGCAGTCGCCTCACTTGTGCCGGTTCCAGGGTCCTGCTTTGTGACCATGACGTCACTGTCTCTGGGCTGACAGGCAGTCGCCTCACTTGTGCCGGTTCCAGGGTCCTGCTCAGTGTCTCTGACGTCACTGTCTCTGGGCTGACAGGCAGTCGCCTCACTTGTGCCGGTTCCAGGGACCTGCTCAGTGTCTCTGACGTCACTCTCTCTGGGCTGACAGGCAGTCGCCTCACTTGTGCCGGTTCCAGGGACCTGCTCAGTGTCTCTGACGTCACTGTCTCTGGGCTGACAGGCAGTCGCCTCACTTGTGCCGGTTCCGGGGTCCTGCTCAGTGTCTCTGACGTCACTGTCTCTGGGCTGACAGGAAGTCGCCTCACTTGTGCCGGTTCCAGGGTCCTGCTCAGTGTCTCTGACGTCACTGTCTCTGGGCTGAATTTGCTTCTCCTCCTCTGCAGCCGGACCGCATTCCATTGGGACATTGCTCTCAATCTGACCCTGCTTTGGAACCTTGCTTCCTGTATCCCGATCATTTTCCCTCGATGAGCTGCCTGGTAAAAGCCTCTTGAGTACTTTCTGTACCCGATTTAATTTCCCACCTGCAGGAAATGATGAATTGCAGGTTTAGAGTGATTTATACTCGAACAAGGATTCACAATGAGTGTCAGCAATGGAGCCGGGACTCCGGCTGACCGGATTTGGAGCGGGACTGTGCTGGTGAATGTGAACCACACCTCCTGCTAGGTGACCATCTCGATAAGCCAGTAAGTGGACACATCCACTCCCCGAAAAAAGAACTGGATAGACGCAGTAATACTGATCACAGACTACGCATTAGCTGAACACACCAATAACCAGTGGTTATTAATGGAAAGGCATTAGGTGAAACCGGGAATTATCACTTGGATTATCTCCCACAAACATAAATCTCCCTGGATCACAAACTGTCCAGTCATGTGTATCACTGACAGACAAGCCACTGGATTACTCGTGGTCCGATCCTCCAGATCCCACGTTCTCCGGTTGCTTTGTCACACACTGTCTTGTCCCCCGGGTCAAAGACTGACCACTGCCTTGAGATGGACAACGTCCAGTCCCCTGGGTTACAGACTGAACATAACCTTGAAGCCCATGATGCCTGGTCCCCTGGGTCCCATCACGTCTCCTGGATAATAATTGTCTTGTAGCAACTATACAAGTCATTGGCAAAGGGAGAGTCTTGCGTGCAGCTCTAGTAGCTAAACAAAGTCTCGCTGAGAGAGCTTTGCATTTGCTAAGGATGCAGTTGCTATCAATCTACAGGATGGATGTGATTCAGCTGGGAAGAGTGTCAGGGAGATTCACAAGTACATTACCGGATGGGGTTGTTTGTTATCAGGTTTGGCTGGGACAGTTTGCCCCGGAACACGGGAGCTTGAAGGGTAAACTTCCACACGTAAAACAGAATCAGCATCAGGTTTATTATCACCGGCATGTGACGTGATATTTGTTAACTTAGCAGCAGCAGTTCAATGCAATAGGCAATCTAGCAGGGAAAAATTAATAATGAATAAAATTTTGAAAAAAGTAAACAAGTAAACCAATTACGTATATTGAATAGATTTTTTTTAAATGTGCAAAACCAGAAAGACTGTATATTTTGAGCAAAGTAAGGTAGTGTCCAAAGATTCAATGTCCATTTAGGAATGGGATTGCAGAGAGGACAAATTTGTTACTGAATCGCTGTGTGTGTGCATTCAGGCTTCTGTACCTCCTCCCTCATGGTAACAGTGAGAAAAGGGCATGCCCTAGGTGCTGGACGTCCTTAATAATGGACGCTGCCTTTCTGAGACACCGCTCCCTGAAGATTTACAACTTCTGGCAGCTTCTCTCGGTCCTGTGCAGTAGCCCCTCCATACCAGACAGTGACAGACCAATGCAGACCACAAATGAAGTGTCTCCTGATCCTCAGCCATTTCCAATGCTGGCAATGTTCTCGGCTCGGCTACAGAAAACAGAGTTCGGAAAACTCCCCTCATCTACTTTGCGCAGCGAGGGGGGAGTTGAGAGCTGCCCTGACAAAACCTGAAATGTTGTATTATCGCACAATCTTTGAAATCCCGGAAATGCCCTTGTCACCTGCCTCTGAATTTTGTAAATGGAAGTTGAAGATGCCTTTCACCTCTAAACGGCCCTGTTGTGCAACAAACCCTGAACCTCGATAATGTTGCAGGGGTGGAACTGAGCTCTCTGACGGTGGTGTCTGAAAAGAGGATGCTGTCCAAGTTGCATGCCATCTTGGAAAATGTTCCCCTCCACTCCATAATGTACTGGTTAGGCACAGGAGTACATTCGGCCAGAGACTCATTCCACTGAGATGCAACACAGAGCGTCATATTAAGTCATTCCTGCCTGTGGCCATCAAACTTTACAACTCCTCCCTCGGAGTGTCAGACACCCTGAGCCAATAGGCGGGTCCTGGACTTATTTCCACTTGGCATGATTAAATTATTATTATTTAATTATTTATGGTTTTATATTGCTATATTTCTACACTATCCGTGGTTGTTACGGCTGTAATGAAATCCAATTTCCCTCGGGATCAATAAAGTCTGTCTGTCTGTCTGTAGACTTTTCCGTAACAAACAACACTGCTGTCACATTCCTGTTGTTGTTTCACTCTCAACCTGCTGATTCAGGGTCTCCGGCTCCTTTCACTCAGGTGAAGCTTTGCCTGGTGAGCGGAGTCATTCGACCATTTCTGGTGTCAGGTCCCTGCGCTGGAACTGTGGGACCGATCGATTACACAAAGTCACTTTACCAGTGGGATCAGTGACACTGCTCGATGAAACTTTTTCTCTGCCCTGTTAGCGCCTGTGTAAGCTTCTTCATCGGAACTATTGTGCACCAACAGGGCAGAAGTTTAGTTATAAAGATCCAGGTGAACATACCTGTAGCCATTCCGATTCTGACAGACAGTTGCTGATTGTCGTCGTCTTGTTTACACTCTGATCCCGGTGCTGGACAGCGCCGCCTTCTGGTGATGCTCTGAGCTACACAGAACAAGCAGACAGCGAGACAGAGAGAGTAGGATTACTTTGCAAATTGGGAACCAAACATCAACTCCCACACCATGTCTGTATGTCCGTCCAGTGATACCTGGAGCATCATTTTGATTGAATCACAGAGCAACAGAGTACAGATACTGACCCTTCAGCCCATCGCGACAATGCTGACACACAGTTTAAACTGAGATGGTCCTAATTTTCTAAGTTGGACCCGTTTCCCTCCTGTTCTAAATTGCTTTTATTCTTAATACTTATAATATTGAATTAAACACATTTCCAGCAGACTATATGATGCCCTGTTCACATCCAATCGTTCCACAGTCTCTGTGAACTTTGCATCTGCCTTTATATCAACTCTCCTATCACCTGACAAACACTCTGGTTCCCATCCCACAACGACCGAGTTTAAACCGACCCCCGCAGCTCCTGCAGTCCTGGCTGCAAGAACATTTGTTATCTCCAGTACAGATTTAACCCAATCCTTTGGTACATACAGTGTCAAATGGGAACATAACTTCATTGTAAAACCTACTTCTGCTTAATCACAGATCCGTAGTGTTACGTACTCGTGACACATGACAGTGGTGCCCCTGTCACGTGACTGGGCTTGACGCTTTACTGGACTTGAGGTAATGGTCTTGTGATGGCGGAGTGACGTCATTTCCCGCCAGTAGAGATCATGAGACAGGTCTTTTTTTACAGGTTATAAAAGGTAGACCCCACCCTGTGAGGAGGGACAGTTCGTGGCTGGATTTCCCAAGTTGACTTCATGCCACTGCGTGTTTTAAGTGATGACGCAGTTTAGTTGAAGGATGAAGTTTTATGTAATGCCTGAAGTTTAAAAGGTCATTGCCAGCAAGTTCTTTACGATTCTGCTAGTAGTTCGAGACAGTGGAGAGTGAAGATCGAAGTTCGGGAGTTAAAGATCGAGGAGAATCGCTTTCTACGGTGAAACGGGTTTTGACCTTTGTTTGATCCTTATTTGGAAGGATTTCATTGACTATCTTCGCGTTAATCCCTGGGGTTTAACCAGAAAGGATTGAAGATAGTGAGGAAGGAAAGGTCAGTGCCTTTAAGCCGTTTCGTTTCGTAAATTCTTCGTGGGAAAAGTTCGACTTCGGGGATCGAAGCCAAGCGACGTGAAAGAGAATTTAAATCGTCTTATAAAGTCTCTCCTTTTAAATGGTCTGTGAGCATATCGAACTTTTGGCAATACCACTTTAAAGATCTGTTTTTGCAATATCGCTTTAAGAACTGTTTGGGCTGCCGCACAGCAGCTGTTTCCGGTTACGTTAGTGTTTGTTTACTTTTGGGGGGTTTGTTTTCTGTGTTTAATAAACGTGTTGTTTGTTATAAAAAAAATACCCTTGCCGAACTCATATATTTATTGTTGCCTGAATACGTAACAGTAGGTTCTGACCATTTATTAATAGAGAAGTACTTCATGATGTCAGGGTATGCAAATATAAATTATTATTTGGAATTTGCTAGTTAGGACTGAAAGAAATGTGGTGTTGGGACATTTGGCTTCAGGGGTGTTTGCACTTAGCAGAGGCTTGCACGACGATATACCCGAGGGCAAATATATCATTGCAGCTTGCAATAGACAGAGGAGTCAATGACATGTTGCTGTAGTTCATGGTGATTCCACTTCTCTGCAATCACTACAGCAGGAAAGAAATGCGGCACCTTCTAAAGGGGGGGGGGAATTATCAGCGTATTTTGAGATAATTGTGACATAACACAGAAAAGGAAGGAGACATCAGAAGAGATAATTTGGAAATGGGCAATCAATGTAAGGGAATGTGCGCGGCTTTACAGAGCTGATGCTGACAGCACATTAGCAGATCTGGAATGATTGCAACTGGGACTGATAGGGACATAAATGGTATTTCTAGGCTTATTCAGTCTCACTCCAGCTATTTTCTGCCTTCCTTGGTACATAAATGTAATGTCTTAAAGGACTAATGTTTGAGTAAATGAGACTCACCAAACTTTCTCCTGAGTGAGTCAATGGAAACTCTGATTCAGACGGTTTCTCTCCAGTTGGTGCCCTCAGTTCTCGAACTGGTTCACTTGTTGCTGTTCCCTCGTCGTCAGTTGTGATTTCTTCCAGGCGTGGGTTTTCCTTCCAATAAATCTCTCAACACAGGTCTAACTTTGAGCAGAGAGATAATGAAGCGTGTTAATAATACAAATTAGAACAAAGCATTGAATTTAAATATTGAACGTAAATATAATGATTCGAGTGAAGAAATAGGTGACTGCTCCTCACACTTTACAAAACCTGACAGGGGATGCAAAAGAACAGACAGAAATGCTGGAGGAACTCATCAGGCCAGGTAGCATCTGTACGTCGACTCTGATCTCTTCCATAGACGCTGAGTTCCTCCAGCATTGTGTGTGTGCTGCTTGGATTTCCAGACACTGCAGATTATCTCTTCTCCTGTGATAGGATACAAATAAGTCATCATTCAGTCATGGTAGAAGATACAAGTCATAATACATAGAAGTAGAATTAGGTGACTCTAGTCTTCCCCAGAATCAGTCATGGATGATTATGTTTCCAACACCGTATTCTTGCTTCCCTGCTATAACACTCAGCCTATTTAGCCATCTACACGAATATACCCAACTATTTTCCACTGAGGCCAGGGGAGAAAAAAGAAACAGAGGACATGGGTTAAGGGTGAAGGGGGGAAGTTTAAAGGGAACATGGGGGGGGTGCTTCCTCACACAAAGAGTGGTAGGAGTGTGGAATGATCTGCCAGATGAAGTGGTGAATGCGGGCTCCCTTTTGACATTTAAGAAAAACTTGGACAGATACATGGATGTGAGGTGTATGGAGGGTTATGGTCCAGGTGCAGGTCAGTGCTACGAGGCAGAAAAATGGTTCGGCACAACCAAGAAGGACCAAAGGCATCTTTCTGTGCTGGAATGTTCTATGGCTCTACGATAGCCTCCACCACCCTCTGTGGCTTCAAAGTCCACAGATCCACCAACACTTGGATAAAGTATTTGCTCTTGTCCCAGTTTTAAAGTGAACTTCCTTTATTCTGAGGCGTCACTCTCAGATACCAGACGCTCCGTCTAAACAAGACATCCCTTCCATTCCCACTGCGTCCAGACTTGTTGTTATTCAGTTGGTGTAAATAATCATCCCCGGTCGTACTATCCCCCTCCCCCCACCAACCCCAATCACAATCCCCCTGAACTCCACAGAACACAGGCCCAGGGACATCAAATGCTCCACAAGCATGGCAGGCAGTGACTAATGGGGCAAATCAAGGCTCAGTGCTGGGACCCCAGTTGTTTAAAATATATATTAATGATTTAGACGAGTGAATTAAATGCAGGGATCTCCAAGTTTGCACATGACACGAAGCTGGGCGGCGGTGTTAGCTGTGAGGAAGATGCTAGGAGGATGCAGGGTGACTTGGATAGGTTGGGTGAGTGGGCAAATTCATGGCAGATACAATTTAATGTGGATAAACGTGAGGATAAATGTTCTTGCACTTTGGTTGTAAGAACAGGAAAACAGATTATTATCCGGACGATGGCTGATTAGGAAAAGGGGAGGTGCAACGAAACCTGGGTGTCATTGTACACCATTCATTGAACGTGGGCATGCAGGTACAGCAGGTGGTGAAAAAGGCAAATAGTATGTTGGCATTCATAGCAAAAGGATTTGAGTACCTGAGCAGGGAGGTTCTACTGCAGTTGTACAAGGCCTTGGGGAGACCGCACCTTGAGTATTGTGTGCATGTTTTGTCCACTAATCTGAGGAAAGACATTCTTGCCATGGAGGGAGTACAGAGAAGGTTGACCAGATTGATTCCTGGGATGACAGGACTTTCATATGAAGAAAGACTGGATGTACTCGGCTTATACTCACTGGAATTTATAAGATTGAGGGGGGATCTTATTGAAACGTATACAATTCTAAAGGGATTGGACAGGCTAGATGCTGGAAGATTGTTTCCGATGTTGGGGAAGTCCAGAACGAGGGGTCACAGTTTAAGGATAAAGGGGAAGCCTTTTATGACCGAGATTAGGATGAACTTCTTCACACAGATAATGGTGAATCTGTGGAATTCTCTGCCACAGGAAACAGTTGAGGCCGGTGCATTGTCTATATTTAAGAGGGAGTTAGATGTGGCCCTTGTGGCTAAAGGGATCAGGGGTTATGGAGAGAAAGCAGGTACGGGGTTCTGTGTTGGATGATCAGGCATGATCATACTGAATGGCGGTGCAGGCTCGAAGGGCCGAATGGCCTACTCCTAGACCTATTTTCTATGCTTCTATAATGCTTATCATTCCTCAGATTATTCTTTGAACCTTGTTAGCAACAACTGTACTGAATATATTTCCGGGGAAAACAAGACAATTGGTACCAGGATAATGTCCCGGAAAAAGCTCTCGTTTCTTTACTCTTCTATCAACTCTCACAAAACGAGCGCTGCTGCACTGGTCGATTCGCAGGAGATTTAAAGTTCTCCAGGGTGAATGTAATAAAGTGATACTGGAATTACCAGAATCGCTCAGCAGGTAAGGAACAGCTGTGGGGAGACGGAAATCGTTAGCGATTCCAGTTTCCCTATCTTCCGTCAGAATGGATTCAAATTCTTTCAGGTTTTAGTGAAAATTCTTGGGTTGTTCTCCATGGAACGGTGGGGACTGAGGGAGGATCTGACAGAGGTTTATAAGATTATGAATGACATAGTCAGAGTAGACAGGGAGCATCTTTTCGCTGGTTAGAAATGTCTAATACTAGAGGACATGCAATGAAGGTGTGAGGGAGAAGATGCAAAGGAAATATGAGGTATTACTCAGACTTATGTGGATGCCTGGATTGCCCTGTCTGTTATGGTGGTGGAAGCAAATACACTGGAGGCTTTTTAAGAGACGTTTAGATAGGCACAAGGGTGTGAGGAAGATGGAGAGGATATGGACCTTATGTAGGAGTGAGTCATTAGTTTTTTTCGGGGTGTGTTGATTTTCTTTTCAGCTGGTATGGCACAACATTGTGGCGGGAAGGCCTGTTCCTGTGACGTACTGTTCCATGTTATGTTCTTTCTTCAACATCTTGAATTTCTCTTTGACTCACACCGGCAGATAGACGTGACAATCAGGGGGAATTTCCAAATGCGAATTGAATTCTGAAACCCCGGTCTGCTTCTGTTGCAAACACAAATCAGCGTATTTAATCAGAGCCTTTCCCTGTGAGGGATGGAATGGGGACTCGTTCTCTAACGTCACTGTATGGACAGACAATCAAAGTCAGATTCCATATGTCCAGACGCTCCTGTGACTAATGTTACTTTATGGACATATAATCAATGTCACAGACCCAACAGTTGTGCAATATTGCAATGGAAGAAAGGCTGAATCAAAAATGCAATCAAGGAGAAGGCTATATTAACAACAGCAAAGGTATGGACAAAAAAAGGAAATTACTGGAATTATGGAAACCTCCTCTGCAGGATGCATAACAGATCAATAAAGTATGTGAGAGCTGGATTCAGTATATAGAGTAGGTTTTTCTGAAGATAATAGAGGGGAACCCCCAGATATTAAACACCCTAATTCTGGCCCACCGATTGCCAAAGAAGAAATAACTGAAGCAGTGAAAAGCATGAAACATTGTAAAGCCCCTGGACCTGATGAAATATAAATGGAAATGATACAAGCCTTAGAAGATCTGGGCATAGACATTCTTTCTGAAGTGTTTAATGGCATATATGAGTCTGGTGTATTGCCTAACGATCTCTTGAAATCAGCAATTAAAACTCTGCCTAAAATTCCTGGAAGTATTGGCTGTGAAAATTATAGAACAATCAGTCTCATGAATTACATAATAAGGATTTTGTTGAGAATAGTTCTGAGTCGAATTTAAAAAATGTTAAGGCCTGAAATTTCTCAACGGCAATATGGGTCTATTTAAGACAGAGAAGCTAGGAACACAATTTTCATAATGCGAATACTTTCAGAAAGGGCAATTGAATATTAAAATGATGTCTTTTATGTTTTATTGATTTCAGTAAAGCATTCGACAAAGTGCAACATGAAAAATTATTTCAAATTCTCACTATTCTAAACATTGACGGAAGGGCAAATAACCGAGAAATACAAGACCGAGATGGGATAAAAATTGAAGGTGTTTACAGCAAAAATATGAGATATGCAGACGATACCACCCTAACTGCGTGTGCTGCAGAAGACCTACAAATCCTCCTAGACAAAGTAGTACAAACAAGTGTAGATTTTGGTCTAAAAATCAACTGTCAACAAATCCAAATATATTGTAACATCAAAAGAGCAGAATTCTCTCAAGTGCCAATTGTCCATCGGTAACAAAAGAGATTGAACAAAAGACCAGCTGTAATTACCATGGGAGCTTTATATCGCAAGATGCTAGACGTAAAGTAGAAATAAAAATAAGAATTGGCATTGCCAAAAACAACTTCCAAAAAATGAAACCCATTTTTCCCAATAGAATAAAAAATCTGTGTCAAAAAGACTTAGTCTACTAACGTGTTACATCTCGGCAATCTTGCCGTATGCTTCCGAGACATGGACTATGACATCAGAACCCCAAAGAAACTTAGAAGCAACAGAAATGTGGTTTCCTAGAAGAATTCTGAAAATATCATATAGAGATGGGGTAACTAATGAGGCAGTACTCCAACATGCCCAGACAAAAAGATTTTTAATGAAAACATTAAATTAGAGGAAAGTTAAATTGCTGGCCCATCACATCAGAAAGGGAGCAATAGAATGCCTTACATTACAAGGCCGTATGCCTGGGAAACGCGGTAGAGGAAGGCAAAGAAGAAAACATATGGACACTGTGAGAAAACTAACAGATCTAACAGATCATTGGATGTGGAGAGCCATGATCGGCCAGGCATGTAAGGCGCAAGTCACATGCAGCAGAAGAATCAATGAAAGTCTCATATGTCCAGATCCTCCTGTGATTAACGTCACTTTATGGACAGACAATCAATATTTTTAAACAATCATACTTTATGTATTGTCTTTTGTTTATTATTGCGGTCTCCATCATTTTGTTGTTTTTTTTTTCTTTTCTGTCTTGGTTTGGATCCAGAGTAACAATTATTTTGTTCAGCTTCACACTTGTGTACTGGAATGACATAAAACAATTTTGGATCTTAAACACTGGGGAAAATACCACGACCATCCACATTATCTAAACTCCCTCTTGATTCCATCAGCTCCTACAATGTCACCCTCATTCTTCTCTGGAATAAATATCTTCAGTAATCTCTTCCGGACCCTCTCCAGCTTCAAATATATTTACTACAGTAGGGTGAATACAACTGTACATAATACTCTGTGTAGCCATGTTGATTCATATACAAATCAATGGCTTGAATAGTGAATTACAGAGGTCTTAACAGTGAGACACACACACCCACTCGTCACAGGCCTCCATTCGCTAAAACCATCTTCAATCATCTCCCTCTGCTTCTTGTTCTCGAGCCCGGAGTGAATCATCCTCGCCAGCTCCCCGTGACTTCCTCGTGACCGAACCTCCCCGATCAGCTGCCTTGAGGGATTTTGTTACAGACTTTACCAAAGTTCAGAAAATCAACATCACTTGCAAACTTCACCCAACTCCCTAGTTAACTCTTAAATAATCAAAATACTGCCTCGCCGATCAGTGGGTCTCAGGAAGAGATAAACTGGGAATTGAGAATAATCAAACTTTGCATACAGTTCATTTCTGCGCGATTAAAAGTGTAAAGCCGGTTTCGCTGATGCCTGAAACGCCTCCATGCGGGAGAAAAGTTCTGGTACACGGTACCGTAAGACGAAGAGTGTTTAGCAGGAGGATCGCCGAGGACACTTTGGTGAAAACAATTTCAATCTCCCACCATCAGTTTGTGCAAGGCCTTGGTACCTCGGCAACGTTCTCAGCGATGGTGACTGCCGCGTTCCTGTCACGTTGCTCTGGCGCTCTCCCCAGACAGAGAAGGCCCGCTCCCTACCGCTCTGTACATATACACGTTTCGAAGTTCAAGGCAAATTTACTTCACCCGCTTACATGTCTTATTATCTTCCTCGGCTCTCATTTGTCACCCGGCCACAGGGGCCCCGCCTTGCACACTTCTTTCCAATTCCGCAACTACTCCTGGCAGTTTCCTGCGCTCTATGTCAAGGTATTGGATCAGAGAGTTTCAAGTATCCGCTGGTAAAAATGTGCCTGACCCGCTGAATGTTTCGGGTATTTTCCCTGTTATTGCTTCAACAATACAGGAAGGAGGATACAGGTACTTGGAATCATCTGCCTCTTTCAGGGTTTGCTCCGAATTGCGGGAACATTATTCTAAATGCTTCAATGCTTATTGTTCCAAAGTGGAGTGTCACATAAACGTTACCTCTTTTGACCTCTAAGGAGCAGCGCTGGGCTGGCTTTTCATTTCTTCATCACTCCACAGATAATAGGGCGCGGTAACGTGCTCTGGGATACTAAAACACAGCCCAGAACCTTTCCTGAATTTTGCCAGATCCCCAGTGATACAGCGTATAGCTCATCAGTGATGTCTACCGCACTCTGCTGAATCTCAACGGCGATTCGTTTCCGCGTTTCCTTCAAACTCGCCGCCACAATATTTATCAATCCAAAGCAGTGAGCTTCAACTTGGATTTAAAGCACGTGTTCTAATTCAAAGCATGCCACATGGATGAGAGCAATTATCCCGTAAAGGTGTCAAGTGCGCTCGATTATGGGAATTTACTTCGACAACGTCTATGAGTGAATAAATCAAAATAGCGTGCCGTGAATTCACAAGGTGAATTCTTTCTGCGCCTGTTTCCACTGCCGGTTTCTTTTCCCCGGGGCCACGGATTAAACTGCAAGGCCACTTCTGACCGAGCACAGAGATGTTTCACAATGTTTGCACCACATTCACTGACACATCGGCATCACAGCACTGTCGGTAACTGAGAGAGTCCGAAGATCGCGCACACAGAACAGAAAATGTTAGTTCGGCGATCTTCTTACCGGGAACACCAATGGCGGCAATGATCATGCACCATATTTTTTCACACAGTGAAATGTTTCAGCCATTCTGTGTGAGATCCAGCCTGACTTCCAGATGCCCGCGATCTCGCTGAAGCAACTCTGAGCTGATGAATCTCAACGGCCATTCATTTATACTCGCTCAAGCACACTAAATATTCAAGACTACACACGGCCGACGTGTCTTGTAAGAGCTGGGACAAAAACATATGTCATGTCATTCAAGTAAAGTCCTAATTGTGAAGAGGTATGGATAGCTTGACACGAAATTACAAAATCTCAAAGACGGAGAATTGACGATTCGGTAAGTCAGTGAATGTTACGAAACTCTCTCGGGCTGACGTCTCGGTTTCATGATTGGTATTAATCTTGTCCATTCCGAGGCTCCATAGACTTCGTCATCATAGACCAATGCTCTACTGACATGGGGCTGCTCTGTTTCACGCTGGGATTTGTCTCGGTTTTAGATCTTGTATTAGAAGTAAATACAAAAATAAAATATGTGTGGAGACTTCGACTAAAATAGCATCTGGGCTTACGAAGAGACTGAGCAGAAGCCAACAGTTGGTCAAATTAATTTCAACACACATAAAATGCTGGATGAATTCACCAAGTGAACTTTTAGGAAACGAATAAGCAGTCGACGTTTCTGGACGCGACCCTCCTTCGTTGAGCAGCTGAGCTCCATTCACAAGAGAAGAGGAATTTCCCAGCAGACAGCCATTTCAATTCCCATCCTAATTTCCGGTCTGACATGTCAGTCCACTTCCGCTCTTTGTTTCACAATGAGCCCACACTCGGGCTGGGGCAATTGCACCTTATATTCCGCCTGGGTAACCTCCAAACGTATGGCGTGAACATCGATATTTCGAAGTATACCGTCCAGTATATATTGAGTGCTCGATCGAGTGGATTTCACAAGGAGATGGATAATGAGAATCAGTTTTGCAGATGAAAGTGTTTTGTTCTCCCTGGATCGATATCAATGAGCTGAATTTGCTCTGAAATGTGACGTCATTTCACTAATCAAGGTCACTTCAAGGGCATTTACAAAGGCCCACTGGAATCTCGCGATCCATTAACCATCGAGTCGGCAAAGTGCAATCTTACACGTGACGCCCCAGTTTTTGACTACATTGATGATATGTTGTTCGGCGCACACAGACTAGAGATCGTTCACAAGTACTGACTGAGTACAATGAGTACAAATGAGCATTGTCAGTTTGAATGATGTCCATGACAGACAATGGGACAATGCAACAACAAGAATAATTTCGGAGAGGATAAAGATTAACATCGTACCCTGCACTCCCAAAAACTGTGAAGTGCTCATATGGCACAAGACCACACGGCCCTTATGTTCCTGTGATGTCCCATCTGCAGCTGATAATATACCTGACCAGGAAGTAGATGACATCCGATTGGAACCTGAACAACAACCTGATTTGCCAAATAACCAACCTAGACGCACGTCCCAGGAATTTTGGAGCAAAATCGAGTAAATGACGCACTGAGTCGTTGAAAGTTGAACCACACCTTCTGAAACATTTCAGCAATGGGGCGAGGGAAACTGACTGTAAGTATCTCTACCAGTTCAAGGGCTTATTAGTTGAGGATCAATAACTGCTCCTGACCTTGTCGGCGGGGTTTCTGAGGCTCCTGTACCTTCTCTGTAACTGATGGAGGCAGCAAGAAGAGCGAATGACCTGGGTGGTGAAAATCCTTGATGATGTATGCTGCTTTCTTTCGACAGCACCCCGTGCAGATTTGCTCAGTGGTGGGGAACGCTTTACCCGAGATGGACAGGGCCATATTGTCTATTATTATTAGGAATTTACATTCAGCATTTTCAGTTTCCAGACCCTAATGCTACCAATCTACACTTCAGCACACCTCTAGAGAATTCCGTCAACGTTTTAGATGTCGTGCCGATTCTTTGCAGACTTCTAAGGAAGTAGAGATGCTGCCAGGCTTTCTTCGTAATTATAGTCACGTGTTGCCATTTATCCATATATGAACGCTCATGAGTGCAGACAGACGAGACAGCGTTTCTACGGAGACAAAGCGAGAAGACGCGTTGCCAACACTCACACCCAGTGAGCAGACACAAGATCATAATGACGTAATAACAGTCTCGACACCCACCTTCCCAATCCATATTCCCCACGCCCACCGCCCTACCCCGGTGACGCCGTAGCTGCAAGCATACGTCATCACACCCACATAGAACAGCAGTAAAAATACAACAACGCGGGATTGATATAGTTTAGTACCGGACAGCCCAGCCTACCGATATCATCTCTCCACGGTCCCCGAACACCTGCTGGGAGACACCGCGGCATGGTGGCGCAGTTCTCCTCCCGACCACCGACAGTGTCCAAAGAGTGAATCGGTGATCCAGAAGTTTGAGGAATCGATGATCATACCCAACAGACACACCCAGAGCACACACAACAGCACAGTCACGTAATAAAAATCCGGAGGCCCACTTCCCCTCTCGAACACCACCACTTAACCCCGACGAGTGGTTGAAAGACTAGGGTTACAGAGAGAGAAACGGAGGGATGGGGAGAATCGGAGGTGAAAAGAAGTCTGATGTGAGAGAGCGACCGCCGCAGGCATAGTGGGGGATATGGGAAAGCCTGGCAGAGCAGACATGGGTGAGAAGAGACTTTGGATAGAGTAAGACCATGGGGGTGGAGACACTAGTGGGAAGGGAGACTGGGAGAGAGAGACGCGGGGACAGAGAGTCGGACACGAGAATTAGACTGGGAAGAATTTGTTTCGGAGAGATTGTGGGAGAGACGGAGTAGTCAGGGAGAGAGTGACTGGGAGCAGTGAGAGAGAGAGAGAGAGAGAGAGAGAGAGAGAGACTGGAGAGACGGAGGGAATGAGGACGGAGAACATCCGGAAGAGAGTGACTGGGTGACTGAAGTGCTGAAGAGAGTGAGACCCGGGCGGGATGCTGCGACAAGAGCGAGAATGATGGGGTAGAGTGAAAAACCATGAGAAGATTGAAAGGGACCTTGGATGCGGCGAGTGGACATGGTGAACGAACACATCGGGGCGGGTAGAGCTCGTAGATGTGAATAACATTTGGAGAGAAGAGGAGGAGAGTGAAGAAGTAAAGGCATCTCAGAGAGAAGCCATTTTTTTGTAACTAATCGTGGAAAAAAGGCTAGACTGCGCAGGCCCGTGACGTAGCACGCAAAAGGTTTAAAATAAACGGCCATATACAGCGGCCATCGTCAGAGTGGACTGAGGCAGAGTGAGATATTTTTTTCTCAACAGACTTCGGCGTGAACAGGCAGAACGAGGGTAGGTTCCCGTGAGTTTTGTTTTGTTTTGCGTGGATGAGTCTTTCTAGCATGTGGCCCGAGGCAGAATCAATACATCGGTGCTGTTGGCATTGATTACGTTTCTCTAGAAATTTTCACTTGCTCCAGAGTGAAAGCACAAACTCCATCGTTTTCTAGTTCTGTCGGCGTCGTCGCGTTTGGACCAGTTTATTGTGAGATTACAAACTCAAGTGGTTAAGCCTTTGGTCTGGTGATCTGAAGGTCGATAGTTGTGTTGTGTTCTTGAGCAAGGGACTTAACCACTCTGCGAGGACACCGGTGCCAAGCTGTATCGGCCCTAGTGCTCTTCCCTTGGACAACATCGGTGGCGTGGACAGTGGAGAATTGCAACATGGGCAGCTGCCAGTCTTCCATACACCCTGCCCAGGCCTGCGCCCTGGAAACCTTTCAAGGCACAAATCATGGCCTCACCAGACTAACGGATGCCTATTAAACATCTCAAACGACAGCTCACGGCCAGGATCGCTGTGTGCTAATTGACAGCAGACGGAAGGGGGCCGTGAGCTCCGATGAAATATTATGCATTTGGAGTATATTATTTTCTTTTGAACTCTGGACATTCTCTTTCTCTAGATTTAACTGTGCCCCAGCTGTCAGGAACGGGCTTCAAGGTCAGTCTCTTTGTGAAGAGGCATTGTTCAACAGCTGTCCCCATTTTGGCCATTGCAGTAATGGGGAGCAATTGTACCGAGATAACTATCTCCCATGGATAACAACCGGTCAAGATAAGGACGCCCGTCTCCTTCAGCTTCTCGCTCACTTACTGGAAACGAGTTACCATGTCTCAGCAGCCGTCATCTGAAATTATGGCCATTTCCCTCTGTCGAATTTAACTGGCGTCCTATTCTCTTTACACACACACCAACAGGGTTCGCCCTTACTTTACAAATACATGTACCGTTCATAGAGTGATGAAAAACAAACACATGAGATCTATTTGGTTTCTGTGTGCTGCTGGAATAGTGAATTAACAACAGGACATGTTATCAGAGCTTTTCGGCCATTCTCCATGATCACAGCTGGACTGTGATCTCACTGGCGCATCCCTGCGACGGCCTGCAACATTCACTCGCTTTCCGGTCCAGAATCTGTGTCCAGTGGAATTAAACACAGTGAAAAAAATGCCTCTATTTTCCTTTGAAACGAGTTCAACTCATCAGATTAGTTTCCTCTATCTCCACTTTTTTGGGATTCCCTGGAACAGCAAATGATGGTATTGAAATGGTAGTAAAACTGGAAATACTGCCGAGACCAGTGGGCTTATTGAAATACCATAACAGTCCAGTACAGTTCTTGCTCCAACCTGGGTGCTGGACTCCTGAGTCTGGTTTCAGTGAATCCGAGCATCTGAATTTCATGTAAGTGAACACACCCTGAACGCTGAGCATTGGATTTGGACGGGGTACAGCCGCGGTAAACTCAGTGGCCATATCATTAAGTACAGGATGTAGATAACAATTGACCACTGAGTGTGGACGTCCATAATTATAAGAACTGCCAGTGAGATTTACTGCAGGATTTTTTTTTAATTTGAATATCACTGCAAGATAGATATACACCGTCTTTGCTCACAAAATTACACAGAATAAAAATAAAATTATCTGCTCTTTTCAGCCTTAACATCCCGTCTGTTACAGGGAAGTGCGATACTGTGCCATGTTCAAATGTATGTGTTCTTCGCGATTAGTGTACATAGATTCCAAGGACCTTATGTTCCCTTAAGATTTATCCACCCTTATCATCACAACAATGTTTAGTTCACCATCTTGTCTACGTCATCCATAGATAGATCCAGATCACATTCAAGATAACACACGAGATGGGGGTGATTGGTTTGTCTAATTCGGAAATAAACTCGGTGGTATTTTACGAAGTGCACCTGGACACCAGCTCTTTAATGCTGATCAACAAATCACGTGGCAGCAGCCCATTCACCTTAATAAAAACATGCAGAAATGGTCAGGAGTTCCAGCTGCTCTTCAGAACAAACATCAGATTGGGGAAGAATGTCATCTCAGTGACTTTGACAGTGGAATGATTGTTGGTTCCAGACGGATTATTGTGATTATCTCTGGGGTTGTCACGCACAACTGTCTCGATTGGCAGAGAATGGTGCGAAATTCCAACAGACAAACATCCAGTGTCAGTCCTGGATGGGAGAATGTGGTGTGTATGAAAGAACCGGATGAGAATGGCCAGACTGATTCAAGCTGCCGGGAAGGCGATAGGCAGTCTAATAAGCACAGGTAGCAACAGGGAAAGCGGCCAGTGAGGGAGTGGAGCTTTGAGGCTTTGACTCGAGAGGCTTCGACGAGTAGAGGCGGAGGACGAGCTTGTCACCTTGCAGCTAATTTGAATACATCCAGCTTGCTCTCTGCGGACAGCATGAGACCTGATAATCGAGACCAAGCTGTCACGTGACACCTTGTCAAAGGCTTTGCTGAAATCCAGTGTGCCTCGTATACGTGAAAATAACTTTGAATTTCCACCTATGTTTAATGTTACGTTCATAGGTTCCGACATCGTAATTAGTAGAAAAGTACTTGACGAGGCCAAGGTATGTAAATGTAAATTACGGGTTGCCATTTGCCAGTGAGGACTGAATAAAATGCAGGATTGTAATAGCTTGCTTTAAAAAAGGTCCGTTCTCAGCAGAGGTCCACACGACAATATATTCGAGGGTAAGTATGTCATTGCAGATTGCAAGAGTCAGAGGAATCAATGGCATGTTGCTGCAGTTCATGGCAATTCTACATTTATACAATCACAACAGCATGACCCATACAGAGAGGAAATTGTCAACGTATTTTGAGATGACTATGACGAAACGTGAAACGTCACACCTGACCAAAAGCTACTTCAGATGGTGCAAGACCTTCAAATGAGCAAACACTGAGGGTATGTGAGTGACGGTAAAGAGCTGGGCTTCTGAAAGCACATTGCCAGACCTGCAGTGAATACAACTGGGTCACACAGAGGCATAACTGGTATTTCCGGGCACATTCAGTCCATTCCGCCTATTTCTTACCTTCCTTTTTCCAGATATGTAATGTGTAAGGGGCCAGAGTTTCGAGTAAATGAGACTCACCGAACTTTCTCCGGACTGAACCAATGGAAACTCTGAGTCAGAGGTCTCTCTCCAGTTGATGCTCTCACTGTTCGCTGATCCCTCGTTATCAGTCGTGGTTGGCTTACAGTTGCGGACTTTTCTTCCAATAAATCTCTCACCGCAGGTCTAACTTTAACCAGAGAGATAATGGAGCACATTAACAATACGAAGGAAAACAAAATATTTCTGTTCAATCTTCCAAAATGCATATCTAACTGAAATTTAAATGCTGAGGTCAAATAAAAGGATCTCAGTGAACAAATCTGTAATAGTCCCTCACACGTCACACATCCTGATACGGGATATGAAGGACTCATCATTCTGTCATGGTAAGACATAAGATATGGGAGCACAATGAAGTGATTCGGTCCATCGAGTCTGCTTCAACATCAATCACGGCTGATTCTTTTTCTCCCCAATGCCACATTCCTGACTTCCTCTCATTACATCTGAAGCTGCATAGTATCAAATTCCACAGATTAGCCAAACTTTGACAGAGTTTTATTTATCTTATCTCCGTTTTAAAGGAAAGCATCTTTATTCTGAGACTGTGCTGTCAGATTCTGGACTCTCCGTATCGAATCCTCTCCATGTCTACTGTCACCAGGATCTTCAGCATTCGGTTGGTTTACTTAACCATACATCCCTCCACCACCGTCACTCTGAACTCCACTGAGCACAGGTCCAGAGCCAGCAAGTGCTGCTCATTCACAAATCCTGTAATTCCCATTCTTGGGTCTTGTTGCGAAACACTTTACTGAACACATTTCCAGAAAATAAAACGGCAAATTGATACCAGGATAATTTCAAACATGGGAATATCTGCTGATAATGGAAATCCAAGCAACACACACAAAATTCTTGACGAACTCAGCAGGTCAGGCAGCATCTATGCAAAAGAGTATATCTGGCGTTTCGGGCCAGTCCTGATGAGGGGTCTCGGCCAGAAACGTTGACTGTACCCTTTCCCATAGACACTGCCCAGCCAGCTGAGTACCTCCAGCATTTTGTGTTGTGTGATCGGGATATTTTAATGTGATAAGCTGTGATCGCTATACAGCTCTACAAACTATCAACAAAGCGAGAGCCTTTGCGCAGGTCCATTTCCAGAAAACTTAAACCCTTCCAAGGTGAATCTAATAAATAGAAACAGGGAATATTAGAAACGCTCAGCACGTAAGGAGCAGCCGTCAGTAGAGAAACAAAGTTCAGTTTCAGAATATTTCGTTAAAAAATTCAAACGTTTTTAATTTTTTTAGCGCAGATCTCCAGCATCTTGAGTTTCAGTTTGACTTCCACTGCCTGACGGACAAGTGACATTGAGGGGGAATTTCCACGCAGGGTTTGCACACTGAACCACAGGATCCAATTCTCCTGTTGTAAAAATGGAACAGTGCATTCAATGGCCGTCTCTCTCGATGAAGGAAGGAATGGGAATGCATTCCCTCCTCAGATTACCAATCAGTGCTTCCAAAGAAATCTCGGAAAAAAAAACATATGAGCCCGGAGCACATGCAGCATTTCCTCAGAACATCGTAAACCCGGGTGGATGAACACAGGGTCCACTTTAATTGGGTCGAAAACAGTCATAGCCCTGGACCAACCTCACAGGGAAACATCTGAATCCGTCAAATACCCACCACAGGTTACTTGCACAATATCTCACACCGAGTGGTGTAGTCAGTAATTTGCCCCAACCAATGTCCAGGAGGAACATCCAGCCCCATCTGTAGCAGTTCATGCATGAGCCAAATCTCAATCTCTGACTGCTTCGTATTTCCGAAATCCCCTTCGCAGGATTATGGTCCAAGCACAAGCTCTTCCCGGACTCTGTGCTGCCGGTGACAAGCTGCATAGTTACTGTGGGGAGGATGCGTTTCACATAGTCTCCAGCAGCTAAATTCAACAGATATTATCATTATCTTTTTCTTAAATGAGATATTGCCCGGCACAATCGTCCGCCACATATCCAGCCGGATAAAAGGATTAACACAAATAGTTGGAAATCAACTCCAAGTCACTCACCATTCTGGCTTGGTAACATAACACCGTTCCTGCATTTTCGCTGGGTCGGAATCATGAAATTCCCTCCTTAACAGCACTTTAAGTATCCCTACACACCAGAGTTTGCAGCGGTTCAAGATGGCAGCTATTAACCAAATTCTCAAGGGTAACTGGGGTTGGCTGACAGAGATGTCAACGGCCACATCCCGTTACTGAATAAAGAAACGATGTATTCAATATAAAATTTAAATTAAAAGGCTGGAAAATCGGTACATCTGATTGGATGTGTGGAGAGAGAAACTATGGAAGAGCCAGCATCAGAACAGTGACTGTCCAAGATGCTGTCCATCTATTGAACGATTAATTGCGCAATTTCGCCCAAATCTTATCCTTTCTCACACGTATAATATAAAATATAACAATTACAGCACGGAAACAGGTCATCTTGGCCCTTCGAGTCCGTGCCGAACGCTTACTCTCAACAGTCCCACTGACCTGCACTCAGCCAATAACTCTCCATTCCTTTCCTGCTGTTACACATATCCAATTTTACTTTAAATGACAATATCGAACCCGGCTCTACCAGTTCTACTGGAAGCTGGTTCTACACAGCTACCAACCTGAGTAAAGAAGTTCCCCCTCGTGTTATCCCTAAACCTTTGCCCCCTAACTATCAACTCATGTCCCCTTGTTTGAATCTCCCCTAATCTCAATGGAAAAAAGCCAATCGAAGTCAACTATATCTATACCTCTCATAACTTTAAATACCTCTATCAGGTCCCCCACTCAACCTTCTACGTTGCGAAGGATAAAGACCTATCTTGTTCAACATTTCCCTGTAACTTAGGTGCTGAAACCTAAGTAACATTCTAGTAAATCTTCTCTGTACTCTCTCTATTTTGTTGACATCTTTCCTATAATTCGGTGACCAGAACTGTACACAATACTCCAAATTTGTCCTTACAAGTGTCTTGTACAATTTCAATATTACATCCCAACTCCTATAATTAGTAATCTAATTTATCAGGGCCAGCATACCAAGTTTTCTTCACCAACCTATCCACGTGAGATTCCACCTTCAGGGAACTATGCACTATTATTCCTAGATCATTGTTCTACTGCATTCTTCAATGCCCTAACATTTACCACGTACGTCCTATTTTGATGAATCCTACCAACATGTAGCAACTCACAGTTATCAGCAGTAAACCCCATCCGCCATCTTCCAGCACACTCTTCCAGCTGAGCTAAATCTCTCTGCAAGTTTCGAAAACCTGCTTCATTGTCAACAACGCCCCCTATCTTGTTATCATCTGCATACTTACTAATCCAATTTACCACCTCATCATACAGATCATTAATGTATATGACAAACAACATTGTACAAAATACAGATTTCTGAGGCACACCACTAGTCACCGGCCTCCAACCTGGCAAACAGTTACCCACCATTCCTCGCTGACATATCTCATCCAGCCATTGAACCTTTCGAACTAACCTTCCATGTGGAACCTTGTCAACGACCTTACTGAAGTCCATATAGACAACATCTACAGCTTTACCCTCGCCAACTTTCCTAGTAAGCGCTTCAAAAAATTCAATGACATTTCAACATGACCTTCCACGCACTACTCCATGTTGACCGGTCCTAATTAGACCCTGTCTATGCAGCTTATTATATTTACGATCTCTAAGAATACTTTCCATCAATTTACCCACCACTGACGGCAAACATACAGGGGTAGAGTTGCTACGTTTACTCTTATAACCCTATTTAAATAATGCAACACCATGAGCAGTACGCCAATCCTCGTTACTAATGACATTTGAAATATTTCTGTCAGAGCCCATGCTATTTCTACTGTAACTCCCCTCAAGGTTCTAGTGAACACCCTGTCATGTCCCGGGGACTTACCCTCTTTTATACTCCTTAAAACTGCCAGTACTTCATCTTCTTTAATCATCATAGTTTCCATAACTTCCCTACCTGACTCCCTTACGTTACACAATTCAATATCCTTCTATTTAGTGAATACCGAAGAAAAGAAATATTTGAAAATCACCCCCATCTCATTCGGCACCACACATAGCAGCCCCCTCTGATTCTCTAAGGGACCAATTTAATCCCTCACTATCCTTTTGCTATTAATATAATTGCAGAAACCCTTTGGATTTATTTTCACCTTACTTGCCAACGCAACCTCATATCTTCTTTTAGCTTCCCTAATTTCTTTCTTAAGATTCTTTTTACATTCATTATATTCCTCGGGCAACTCACTTACTCCATGCAGCCTATATTTATTGTAGATCTCCCTCTTTTTCCGAACCAAGTTTCCAACATCCCTTGAAAATCATGGCTCTATCAAACTTTTAACCCTTCCTTTCAACCTAACAGGAACATAAAAATTCGGTACCCTCAACGTTTTACCATTAAATGACCTCCATTTCTCTATTACAACCATCCCATAAAACAAGTTGTCCCAATCGATTCCTTCTGAATCCTTTCCCTTCTCCCCAAAGTTAGCCTTTCTCCAATCAAAAATCTCAACCCTTGTTCCAGTCCAACGCCTCTCCATAATTATATTGAAACGAATGGAATTGTAATGACTGAAAAAAATATATCCTGCATACATTTTACAAACTCCAAACCATCCAGCCCGTTTACAGAATGGGATTCCCAGTCTCTCTGTGGAAAATTAAAATCACCCACAATCACAAACCCGAGTTTCCTACAAATATCTGCTGTCTCCATATTGATATGCTCCTCCAATTCTCTCTCCCCATTAGGTGATCTATGGTACACCCCTATAAGTGTTACAAAACCTTTCCTATTCTTCAATTCCACCCAAATAAACTCCCTAGACGAGCCATCTAATCTATCCTGCCAGACCGACTCTGTAATATTTTATCGGACAAGCAATGCAACACCTCCCCCTCTTGTCCCTCCGATTCTATCACACCTGAAGCAACGAAACCCAGGAATATTTAGTTTCAAATAACACGCCTCCGGCAGCCTTGTTTCACTAATAGCTACAACATCATATTTCCAGGTTTCAATCCATGCTCGAAGCTCTTCCATCTCTCTTACAATTCTCCTACCATTAAAGTAGTTGCATTTATGATACTCTCCACCTCTTACTCTCTTTTTATCACTAACGGTGCAAACAACTTTACTGTCTTCTTTTTTCTTCCATCTCCTATACAATCTGTTCCTACGTTCTGGTACCCCTCGCCCCTTGTATCTAGTTTAAATACACTGGAGCCTGTCTAGCAAACCGACCTGCAAAAATATATGTCCGCCTCCACTTCAGATGTAAATTGTCCCACCGGAACAGGTCCCACCTTCCCTGGAAAACTGCCTAATGATCTACAAATCTGAAGCCCTCCCTCCTCCACCATATATTCAGCCACGTGTTCATCTGCGCTATCTTATTATTTTTAATCCCGCCTGCACGTGGCACTGGTAGCAAACCTGTGTTTGCAGTTCTGGAGGTCCTGTCATTTAACGTCGCCTAAAAACTTAAACTCACCTTTCAGGACATCCTCACTCTTCCTACCCACGTCATTGGTCCCTACATGGACCACGACATCCGGCTGCTCCCCCGCCCTATTGCGAATACTAAGGACTCGATCTGAGATATCGTGGACCCTGGCACCAGGGAGACAACAGACCATCCAGGATTATCGATCTCATCCACAGATACTCCTATCTGTCCCCCGAACTATCGAATCCCCTATGACTTCTGCTCTGCTCTCTCATGGGAAGGTACGACATCCAGTGTTCTGAAAAGATAGTAAAAGTGATTATCGGTGCATAAATCGTGATCGTTCGAGAAAGGGTAATGAAAGGCTCTTAAATTTATAGTAGTTGGACCTTCTAGATATTCGCTGCTCAAAATTAGTTCTGTATTGTTCAGCACTTGAACTTCATTGCCGCACAGTGCACTCCCTTGGACAGGGCGAATCTTTTATTTTATTTTTATTCTTTTGCATTATTCATTTCTATTTCCTGGATACAGAGATGCTCCCGCTAAAACAGTTTTGTCCACTCTATTGACTTTTTACCTCTCTTTTAAATCCGTGTTTTTAAATCAAAGCAAGTGTCGGAGAGTGAAGAAGTAAATATATCTCGGACAGAAACTATTTTTCCTAATTGATTGGGGAAAAGAGGCTAGACAGTGCAGGCTCGTGACGTAGCACGCCTAAGGTTTAAAATGAAGACCGCCACATACAGCGGCCATCGGCAGACTGAACTGAGTCAGAGTGAGACGGTTTTGGCTCAACAGGCATCGGCGTGAACAGGCAGAGGCGAGAGTAGTTTCGAGTAAGTTTTGTTTTCTTTTGCGTGAATGAGTCTTTCTAACATGTGGCTCGAGACAGAATCAATTCAGCAGTGCTGTTGGCAATGATTACGTTTCTCTAGAAAGTTTCACTTGCTCCTGAGAGATGGCACAACCTGCAAAGAGTTCAGGTTCTATCGGCGTCGTCGCTTTTGGACCAGTTTATTGCGAGATTACAAACTCAGGTGGTTAAGGCATTCATCCAGTGATCTGAAGATCACTGGTTCGAGCCTCAGCTAAGGCGGCGTGCTGTGTCCTTGAGCAAGGCACTTAACCACACATTGCTCTGCCACGACACCGGTGCCAAGCTGCTTGGTTCCAGTGCCCTTCCCTTGGACAACATCGGTGGCGTGGACAGGGGAGATTGGCAGCATGGGCAGCTGCCAGTCTTCCATACAACCTTGCCCAGACCTGCGCCCTGGAAACCTTCCAAGGCACAAATCCTAGTCTCACGAGACTAACGGATGCCTATTAAACAACTCAAACGACAGTTCAGTGCCGGGATCGCTTTGAGTTTATTTGACATTGACAGCAGACGGAAGGGAGCAGTGACCTCCGATGAAATATTATGCCTGTGAAGTACTTTTTTCTGAAGTCTGGTCATTTACTTTGTCCAGATTTAACCATGTCCCTATTAACTTTAGCCGCACTGATTTCAAGCTTAGCCTGCTTATAAA
This sequence comes from Hypanus sabinus, assembly GCF_030144855.1. Lineage (NCBI taxonomy): Eukaryota > Metazoa > Chordata > Chondrichthyes > Myliobatiformes > Dasyatidae > Hypanus > Hypanus sabinus. Next base: position 133,893 of record NW_026781747.1, read on the forward strand.
GAACCAATTTTAAGTGTTGCCCGCGTTTGGACCAGTACGGTAATGGGCCGATTGGGCAGCAACTGTGACGAGATAAGCATAGCTGCATAGAGATTACAACCGGTCAAAGTCGACAGCAAGATAAGGACGCCCATCTCCTTCAGTTTAATTTTCTCTTACTGGAAACTGGTTACAACATCACCGGAGTAATCATATGAAATTGTGATCATTTCCCGCTGGCGAATTTGCCCGACATCGCCTTTACTTTACCAATAGATGTAACGTTGCTCGTCAGAAAACGATGGGGGAAAAAAAAACACCAAACTTTAAATTCACTGGGTCCCTTATTTGTCCGTGTGCGCTGCAGCAATGTTGAATAGTTAACAGGGCTTTCGCTCCCTCAGTTCTGTTCCACCATTTCCCCTCACTATGTTCCATCTCAGTGACACCGCCTACAATAATTTACTCCCTTGAATCTGAAGGCTCAGTGTTTTGCGGAATTAAACAGATTGGAATAAAAATAAAACTCTGCTTCTATTTTCCTTACAAAAGAGTTCAACATTATAAAATTAACTTCATCTGTTCTCACCAGTTTCAGCTTCCTCTAAAGCAGCAAATGGTAGTATTGATATGGTAGCAATGCAAGAAATACATGCCGTGACAAGGGGGCTTATTAAAATACCATAACACAGCCCAGTACAGTTCTTGCTCCTACCTGGTGCTGGACTCCTGAGTCTGTTTTCAGCAAATCCAAGTATCTGAATTTTATTGGCCCTAACAGTAAGTGAACACACCCGAAGCAACGTTCAGTTGATAACACGCTCATAAAGCTGAACTTCACCCTATTCAGCGCGTAACGCCACACCCTGTTCCACAACAATTGTAGTGAAAAACGCAAAGACTCATTTTGCTTGAATGAGCCTTTCAATGATGATATTGATATGGTAGAAATATTAAAAATACTGCCGTTACAAGAGGGCTGATTAGAACACCATAACTCTGCCTTGTACAGTCCATGTTCCTACCTGATGCAAAACTCCTGGGGCTGGTTTCAGGGAATCCGAGTATCTGAATTTTATTGTCCCTAACAGTATGTAAACACACCCTGAGCAACTTTCAGTTGATAACACGCTCATAAACCTGAACGTCACCCTATTCAGCATGTTACACCATACCTTTTTGCACAACGCTTGTGTTAAACCACACAAAACTCACCTTGGTTCAATGCGTGTTTATAACTTGCGGTCCGAACCAGAATTGATACTTCACTGCGCGAAATTTTACCACCTGCAGAGAAGAATCATGAACCGCATCCTGGTTCCGTTCCGTTGGTGACGTCGCTTTGAGGTATTGTTCACCTTGGGAGCAGTTTATTGTCACATTATAAACTCCAGCAACAGCTGAGGGCAAAGATCGCTGCGGGTTTATTTCACAGAGACAGGAGAAGGAAAGGCGCTCTCTTTGGAACAGTGGACATCCCCTTTCTGCAGATTTAACTGTGCCCCCGTAGCCTGGATTTGAACTGAATTTAAGTTGGCCTATTAAAGAGCCCTCTTTAACAGTCGTCCGCAGTTGTAACATTTGGGTAATGGGCAACCCGGGAGCGGCTGTGCCAGGGTTACCATCCCCCAGTCAAAATCGACAGCAAGATAAGAACGCCCTACTCCTTCAATTTATTGCTCACTTACTGGAAACAAATTGCAGGATGATAGCGCCAATTGAAAGAAAGCTCTGTTTCTCTTGTCCTTTGAAGAAGCGAATTTCAAAGGTACACTAGTTCCACCTCAGAAAAATCACCTCATCTATCTTCCTCTGTTTCACCTACCCCGACAGCAGCAAACGTGTTCTCCACATTCCTGTCAAGCTCCGCATGATGTTCAATGTCCCGAGCAAGGGGTCAGTTCATGTATCTAAAATAATAATTTAGTCCATTCCCCACTGGTGAATTGGCCTGAAATCACATTTACTTTACACATACGTCAATCGTTTATCATCAGTGAGTTATGGAATAACTCGAAACATTAAATTCTCTGGGTCTCCCATTTGGCGCAGTCTGACATATTTAAATAGTAGCAGATATTCTCTATTTCCATTTGAATAAGTAACAAGCAGGACAGAGAGAGTCAAGCGGTTGAGTTTGTGTACTTGGATTTTCGAAATTCCTGTGATAAGGTGCTACACATGAGGCTGCTCAACAAGCTACGAGCCCATGGTATTGCAGGAAAGATTCCAGCATTGAAAAATCAGTGCCTGATTGGCTGTAGGTCTGATGGACTTATGGAAATGCAGCTTCCCTGGAGGTGGAGGAAAGAGGTGGAAGAGGCAGTGGGAAGACATGGTTTGTCAGATCTGAAAACGAGTTGGTTTTACCATAACCAGACTGAATCGGAAAACCATTGTGAGGGTACTTTAAATGTCAGTAGCAGGGAAGATGTGATCGCATCTGTTGAGGGCAGGGATTGAGTCTCCATCAGACCCCCAGTGAGATGATTCAAGTTACAATGTGCAGCGATGAAAGCACAGTGTTTAGGGCCGGATTTAATCACTGATTCTGACACAGTGAGAGGCATAGTTTTACTGTAAGGAAGCAACATTAATGGAAGAAGACAAAGAAACTTTATCAATTGCCAGTCGCTTATCTGAAGTGTCCAGTCTGTATAACCATATAACCATATAACAATCACAGCTCGGAAACAGGCCATCTCGGCCCTCCTAGTCCGTGCCGAACTCACCTCGTCCCACCTGCCCGCACAGCCCATAACCCTCCACTCCTTTCCTGTCCGTATACCGAACCAATTTTACCTTAAATGAACTGGCCTCTACTACTTCTACAGGAAGCTCATTCCACACAGCTATCACTCTCTGAGTAAAGAAATACCCCCTCGTGTTTCCCTTAAACTTCTGCCCCCTAACTCTCAAATCATGTCGTCTCTTTTGAATCTCCCCTACTCTCAATGGAAACAGCCTATTCACGTCAACTCTATCTATCCCTCTCAAAATTTTAAATACCTCGATCAAATCCCCCCTCAACCCTCTACGCTCCAGTGAATAGAGACCTAACTTGTTCAACCTTTCCCTGTAACTTAATTGCTGAAACCCAGGTAACATCCTAGTAAATCGTCTCTGCACTCTCTCTAATTTATTGATATCTTTCCTATAATTCGGTGACCAGAACTGCACGCAGTATTCTAAATTTGGACTTACCAGTGCCTTGTACAATTTTAACATTACATCCCAACTTCTGTACTCAATGCTCTGATTTATAAAGGCCAGCGTTCCAAAAACCTTCTTCACCACCCTATCTACATGAGACTCCACCTTCAGGGAACTATGTACTGTTATTCCTAGATCTCTCTGTTCAACTGTGTTCCTCAATGCCCTACCAATTATCCTGTATGTTCTATTTGGATTATTCCTGCCAAAATGTAGAACCTCACACTTCTCAGCATTAAACTCCATCAGCCAACGTTCAGCCCATTCTTCTAAGAGGCATACATCTCCCTGCAAGCTTTGAAAACCCACCTCATGATCAACAACACCTCCTACATTAGTATCATCGGCATACTTACTAATCCAATTTACCACCCCATCATCCAGATCATTTATGTATATGACAAACAACATAGGGCCCAAAACAGATCCCTGAGGCACCCCGCTAGTCACCGGCCTCCATCCCGATAAACAGTTATCCACCACTACTCTCTGGCATCTCCCATCTAGCCACTGTTGAATCCATTTTATTACTCCAGCATTAATACCTAACGACTGAACCTTCTTAACTAACCTTCCATGTGGAACTTTGTCAAAGGCTTTGCTGAATTCCATATAGACTACATCCACTGCCTTACCCTCGTCAACATTCCTCGTAACTTCTTCAAAATATTCAATATGTTTTGTATGTTACCTTAACAGAAACAGATATTCACAGTGGTGACAAAGGGGTTTCGTCTGGTTACTTTTAAATTGGAGAGGAGTGTGGGGTTTTGAAATCAATGCCTTGTGGTGCCACGATCTTTAAATTAGTGGAGTAGTGGATCAGACAGCACTGAAACAGGCCTTTGGCCGGCCATACCTGTACTGACCATCCACCCACTGTCTGCACTGGTCCCGTTTATCAGTACTTGGTTCATAGCAGACTGTATCTCGGCAGTTTCAATGCTCACCCGGATTATTCCCTAGATCATATCTTGAATTACGGATCAACATGAGGTACTCGCCAGTTCTCCCGGAGTTTGCTTGTGGCTAGGCAGGACACAAGCATATTGGTCAAGGCCCCAATATAGGGGCCTTGCCTCTCTCGGTAAATCATCAGGGCCTGGAGACACATACGCCTTAATGCACTTTAAGAGACCCAACTCTGTCTCCTCCTTTACTTCAAAATACCCGAGCATACTAGTACTCTCGGCACTGATCTCCATATCCTCCATAACTACCGATGTAAGTTACTCATTAAGGGCATCACACACATCCCGGAGGGCTCTGTTAGATTCGACATTCCTAAGCTTTACATACTTTTCCTTTTCCTGCTTGACTAAGCTCATCACTTCTCTCCACATTTAAGGTTCTCTTACGTTGCCAATCTCGTCATTTCTTCACACAGGAATGTCGCTGCCCTATACTCCGTGCCAATGGACTCTAAACACCCTCCACATGTCAGATGTGGACTTGCCAGAAACAGTTGTCTCCCATTAACTCTCCATAGTTCTTGCTTATTGAATTCGTAATTTACCCTGATCCAATTCTTTACTGTCCCACAAAGTCTACACTTTCCTTCACTATAGCTCTCTTAAACTTAAGGAGTTCTGACCTAACCATTCACCCACCAAATGGTCGGGTATCTCGCTAGCATAATTACCCAACACCAGTTTCAGTACAGCTCCTGCTTTTATTAGACTATCTACATACTGATTTAAGATGTCATCCTAGATAGCAAAAATAGTTGAAGCTCGAAAACCGGGGAGCTTTTAATAATCAAAACAAGACTATTTAAAAAGGAATAAGCTGAAAAGGTGAAATACGAAGGCAAGCTAGCTAATAATATAATGTAAGATAGCAAAATAAAGTATCATAAAGAAGCACAGTGATGCATCATATTCAAATGTGATTAATATGCATGGAATCTAACATGGTCCGGTCTCCGTTTTCCCACTAATTACTATTCTTGCCGCTGTGTGGATCAGCCATTCATCTGAGCCGGAATTTTCACACGGCCTGAAGAAAGCGCTGCATCTCTGATCTGATCCCTTTTGTAATGCGCATCTATAAATATTTAGAATGGACTGACAAAAAACACATTCATTTGTCTTTATCTATTAATGGAAGGATGTGATAAATTATAGAGCAACGAAGAAAAATCTCTCAGATTTCATGAACTGTTTTCCAGCTGAATGTTAATCCATCTGCGCTGCAACAAAGGCTCCGGGACGCGAGCATTTTAATTACAGCGCAGCCGCACACTGGCACAGCTCAGACGGAACAGTGTCAGCCTCTCTCTCCAGGTTACCCCAAACTGCCTTGTCAGCGACAACCTGTTGTTAGAGACATGAAAATCGCAAAAATCAGCACCAAATCTCACCCATATTCTAGATGCTAAATGCACTGAATGGCCGTGTTATCAGACACAGCCGCTCATTAATGGGAATCTGTTAATCGCGTGGCAGCAACTCAAAGGATAAAACATGAAGATATGGTCAAGAGGTTCAGTGTTGTTCAGGCCAAACATCCGAATCTGGAATAAATGTGGTTGACCTGAACCGTGGAATGACCGCTGGCGCCAGACAGGGTAGCATGAGCATTACGGAAACTGATCATCTCCTTGGAAATTCACGCACAATTCGCTCGGTTTACAGTGAATGGTGCGAAGACAAAACGAAAGAAAATCCAATGAGTAGCAGTTCTGAGGGTGAAAACGCCTTGTTAATGGGAGACATCAAGGAGATTGGATAAACTGATTAAATCCGACAGGAAGGCGACAGTAACTTAAATAGCCTTGCGCTCCCAAAGCCGGGGTGCGGAAGAGCGTCAGTGAACGCCGAGCATTGGATTTGGACGGGGTACAGCCGCGGTAAACTCCGAACATACACTCAGTGACCATATCATTAGGGACAGGATGCAGATAAAAATTTCCCACTGAGTGTAGTCTTCCATAATTTTTTAACAACTGCCAGTGAGATTTTCTACAGGATTTTTATTTTTATTTTAAATATCACTGCCAGATATACACCGCCTTTGCTCACAAAATTACACAGAATTAAAAAAAAAACGTTTTAGCTGCTGTTTTCAGCCACAACATCCCGTCTGTTGCAGGGAAGTGCGATACTGTGCGATGTTCAAATGCTTGTGTTCTTCGCGATTAGTATGCATAGATTCCACGGATTTTATGTTCCCTTAAGATTAACCCACCCTTGTCACCACGACAATGTTTAGTTCACAATCTTGTCTACGTCATCCGGTTGTGGGAAACAGGGGAATGAATAAATAGATCCAGATCACATTCAAGATAGCACCGAGATGGGGGTGAGTGGGTTGTCCAATTCGGAAATAAACTCCGTGGTAATTTTACGAAGTGCAGCTGTACACCAGCTGGTTAATGCTGATCAACAAACCACGTGGCACCAGCCCAGTCACTTTAATAAAAACATGCAGAAATGGTCAGGAGGTCCAAGTGTTGTTCAGAACAAACATCAGATTGGGGAAGGATGTGATCTCAGTGACTTTGACAGTTGTTAGTTCCAGACGGATTAGTGTGATTATCTCTGGGATTGTTACGCACAACTGTCTCGATTTACAGAGAATGGTGCGAAATTCAAACAGACAAACATCCAGTGCCAGTCCTGGACGGGAAAATGTCGTGTGCATGAGAGAGACTGAAGGAGAATGGCCAGACTGATTCAAGCTGCCGGGAAGGCGATAGGCAGACTAACAAGCACAGGTTGCAACAGAGAAAGCGGCCGGTAAGTGAGTGGGCCAGTGAGGGAGTGGAGCTTTGAGGCTTTGACTCGAGAGGCTTCGACGTGAAGAGGCGGTGGGCGAGCTTATTCCCAGTTAGTCTTTTAAATGCCTCCTGAGGCGGTGATGTGCCTCTCCTATGAGATGTGGCAGTCTTGGGGGAGCTCTCCTATCCCGCAGAGTCACATCTGCCAGAGGTGCATGCGGCTAGGCGATATGGAATACCATGTGGGGAATCTGGAGCAGCAGCTCAATGACCTTCGACTCATAACTTCGAAACAAGAGGACATGAGATGAGAGTTAGTTGGCAAATGTATAGGGGTAACGCAAGGGGAATTTCTTTACTGAGAGAGTGGTAGCTGTGAGGAACGAGCTTCCAGTAGAAGTGGTAAAGGCAGGTTCGGTATTGTCATTTAAAGTAAAATTTGATAGGTATATGGACAGAAAAAGGAAGGAGGGTTATGGGCTGAGTTCGGGTCAGTGTGACTAGGTCAGAGTAAGCTTTCGGCACGGACTAGAATGGCCGAGATGGCCTTTTTCCGTGCTGTAATTGTGATATGTTTATATGATTATATGGTTATAAGGGAGAATGAGGCAGACATAGATGAGAGCTACAGGAAGCTAGTCACACAAAGGCTGCAGGACGCAGTTCGTTGGGTGGCAGTCCGAGGGGGAAAAGCGAAGGTGAGTAGACAGGTAGTGCAGAGCACAACTGCAGCCATTCCCCTGAATAATAACTTCAGGGTCCTGGATACTGTTGTTGAGGACGACCTGCCAGCTGTGAGCCACCGCGGCAGGGCCTCTGGCACTGAGTCTGCCCCTGTGGTGTAGAAAGGTGAGACCCAGAAAAGGAGAGTTGTCATCATTGGAGACTCTATAGTCAGGGGAGCAGACAGGAGATTTTGTGGACGTGAGAAGGAAACCAGCAGGGCTTGTTGGCTCCCGGGTGCCGGGGTCCAGGATGACTCTGACCGGGTGCACTACATTCCGGTACGAGAGGGAAAGCAACAAGTAGTCGTGATACATGTCGGTACCAACGACATAGGCAGGAAGCGGGAAGAGGACCTGAAGTGTAAGTTTCGGGAACTAGGCAGAAGGCTGAAGAACAGGACCTCAAGGGTGGCGTTCTCAGGATTGGTGGCAGTGCTACGTGATAGCAATGGTAAGAATCGGAGGAGATGGCAGTTGAATGCGTGGCTTAGGAGTTTGTGCAGGGGGCAGGGTTTTAGATTTTTGGATCATTGCGATCTCTTCTGGGGAAATTGGGACCTGTACAGATTGGAGAGGTTGCACCTGAACTCGAAGGTGTTATGAGGGCTGAACGGACCTGATGGAAATGGGGTGCAGAGTTAACCATTTTCCCGCCCCCCCTTGAGAATTATGAACTAATCCTATTGCTATGCTGTAATGAGATTGAGAGAGAGATGAAGGACAGAGGCAGGCACATCTGCTACAGGAGAGAGAGAGAGAGAGAGAGAGAGAGAGAGAGAGAGAGAGAGAGAGAGAGAGAGAGAGAGAGAGAGAGAGAGAGAGAGAGAGAGAGAGAGAGAGAGAGAGAGAGAGAGAGAGAGAGAGAGAGAGAGAGAGAGAGAGAGAGAGAGTCAGGGACATCTGCTACGGTTAAGAGAGAGAGAGACGCACATTTGATTTATGTATTATGGCTTCTTCCTGGATTGTTTACCTTTCACTACAAGGCCTTTACTTTGCTCGTTAACATTCCTAAGGAGAAAGCAGGAGTTGCCTGATTTGATGGACATGGTCATTTTGAGTTGATGGATGGCTGATACCCCGTCACTGGGGATAAAAGACAGGTGTGGGGAGACACCCCTCAGACACACCAGTGGACACTGACCGACACCCACAGGAAGTTGGGGGCTTCAAGGACCGAATCAGGATATCGGTCAATAAAGCTCACAGTGTGAAGGTAGGGCCGATGGGGGCATGTGTGTGTCCACTCATGCCAGAGTGACGTGTCCACCACAGAAGAACGGTCTGGTCGAGGTCATAACGGAATGAGCACAACGGTACGAAGGAATAAGAAGACAACGGAAGGTTTGCCTGCTACAGCTGTTACATCTCGTTCGCTCTCTCTCTCGACAACAAATTGCAATATAACAACCGCAACTACCTCAGCACACATGAACTGAACTGAACTCAATATTCTCTTATGACAATTCATTTACCCCTAGACATTTTTTATCATTGTTGATTATTATTTATACACTTCTATGTTCATTATTGCTCATCTTAGTTTTGCTTTAATTTCCAAGATCAACTCCCGCTCATCTTTAACAGCCTTTAAAAGCAAATTTCTAACATTTTCTCATTCACTCCAACTATGAAATTTAAAGTAATGATCTTCTTTGGAGGATCTCATCACTTAATACAAATGACCACATCCAACTAATTCCAAAATTGGTTCTACAATATCATACTAAAAGGCCTTTTATTCATCTCATCCTCAAATTCACTTTTGTTAATTTGAGTTGTTCAAGCTACAACATTAAATTTGCTGCCTGTTGTTCGTGTACTTCTCCGACAAGTTCTATTATTTGTTGACTTGCACTATCTTGTGTAGCCACCATTGGGCAGACTATTAGCTAACATTTCCAGTGATTTATTTCCATGTAACTTTCAATTTACCCCAAGTGATTCAACATCCTCATCCATTGAACTATGGCACTAAATGCATTGTTTTAATCAACCCCATCCTTTGCTTTCGGACTGACCTTCCTAAATATGATGAACCCCAAAACATTCAGTTCCCATCAGATTATCTCAAAACCATACTTCTGCGAATATCATGTCATACTCTATTTTTCCACCTGTGTGACATTAATTCACTCACGTTATAAATACAGCTTATTTTAAATACATTTAACTTTGCACCATTCCTTTGACCCTATTTGAGCTGCACAAGTTACTTGATTTCGTAGCTTATTTCAAGTAAAGCCTGCTCCAACAGAAATACATTCCTGGCCCTCTTAACGTAATCCATTTTTTAAAAAATTATGCAACCACAACCCAAAGAAGTCTTTTATTTGTAAACTGACATCACAATTCAGCAATCCCATGACACTCCTCTGACATCAATGCCAACAGATGAGCTAGACAGCACAAATAGGAAGTTCTATGCTTCAGTATGGCTGGTTAACAATCTTCACACCCAATGTTACAAAATCTATAATTTTTCTTCTAGTGTATGTTGTTTACTACCTACTTGAGCAATTGATTTGAATAAATTAGAACAGATAGCTCTCATACATAGCAGAACAGTTTGTTTCCTAAAAGTTAACCAATGTAGTTTAATCTCCTTCCCTGAAAGAAACATGTGACTATTTTTGAGGGGTGTGGTGTAGGATGAGGGAATAAACTTTGAAGCCGAGGACACTGTGTCAACACTTTTATATACTATAGACCAGCCATGGCAAACTACGGACCACGGGCCATATGCGGCCCGTTAAGCTTTTTAATCCGGCCCGCAGAACTTGATGAAACTATATTAATAGACCTTGTTAACGTTTTTTTCCCGCAATTCTGGCGTTTTCCCAATAGATGACGCACTCTATATACATTGACCTTTGTTGAGGTGCAGCGTATTACTCCACATTTCCGCTTTACTCTTTGTTCGGCTCGACCTATTTGTGTGAACAGGCGTTCAGCGTCATGAACATCAACAAAGCCAGCCACAGATCCAAGTTAACTGACCAACACCTCAGATCCATCCTGAGAATCGCCACAACCAAACTAAATCCAGACATTGATGCGCTGGCGCAAAAGGGAGACCAACAACACTGTTCCCACTGAAATTAAAAATAATTTTCTTCGTTGTATTATGTAAAAAATTCATTCGAAAATATTTTTTTCAATAAGCCTTACATGTTACATGTCATTTCTGTTAAGTGATGGACATGAGTAGTGCGCAGGTGCACGTACATTCTCAAAATAAAAAAATGCGCTCCAGATCAAATAACGCGCTCCGCATACTGGTGCGCTGTCACTGTTCTGTCTTTGTGCTGGTCGTTGTTGAGTTTTGGCACAGGGGACAATTGAATAAGAAGGAGCAGGACAAGTAGACCTGCATCTCCTACCGTTTTTGAAATAACGACAGTCAGGAGGAGAGTGATGATGATAATATCTTGAAGGATAACAGAATTTTCAGTGCTTTAAAATAATAACTGTTACAATTAAAAAAGCTGTATTTTATTCATTTAATTTTCAGTGTTTTAAAAGTCATTTCAATAAATAGCTAAATACTATGGGACTTCAAAGACAGATATTTTGTTGTAATGCAATTGTTCATATTCAATTGAAATTAAAGCACATGTTTTCTACATATCCCATGATATTTTATTTTCTCTTATGAGGTGTATTACCAAAATACTCCGTCCACCTGCTCCTGGTTCGGCCCCCCTGTCAAATTTTAGAACCCTTTGTGGCCCACAAGTCAAAAAGTTTGCCCAGCCCTGCTATAGACAGTTCAATTCAGTGTCAATGTTTAATTACAAAATTTATACAGTCGGCCCTCCTTATCCGTGGGGGACTGGTTTCGGTACCACCCCGCGGATACCAAAAAATGCGGACGCTCAAGTCCCCCACACAAAGTGGCATCAGTGTGGGTAAATTAATGGAAAGTATTCTTAGATATAGTATTAACAATTATCTGGATAGACAGGATCTGATTAGGAGTAGTCAGCATTGATTTGTGCGTGGAAGTTCATGTTTGACAAACCTTATTGAATTTTTTGAAGAAGTTACGAGGAATGTTGACGAGGGTAAGGCAGTGGATGTAGTCTATATGGACTTCAGCAAAGCCTTTGACAAAGTTCCACATGGAAGGTTAGTTAAGAAGGTTCAGTCGTTAGGTATTAATGCTGCAGTAATAAAATGGATTCAACAGTGGCTAGATGGGAGATGCCAGAGAGTAGTGGTGGATAATTGTTTATCGGGATGGAGGCCGGTGACTAGCGGGGTGCCTCAGGGATGTGTTTTGGGCCCTATGTTGTTTGTAATATACATAAATGATCTGGATGATGGGGTGGTAAATTGGATTAGTAAGTATGCCGATGATACTAAGGTAGAAGGTGTTGTGGATAATGAGGTGGGTTTTCAAAGCTTGCAGGGAGATTTATGCCGGTTAGAGGGATGGGCTGAAAGTTGGCAGATGGAGTTTAATGCTGAGAAGTGTGAGGTTCTACATTTTGGCAGGAATAATCCAAATAGAACATACAGGGTAAATGGTAGGTCATTGAGGAACGCAGTGGGACAGAGAGATCTAGGAATAACAGTGCATAGTTCCCTGAAGGTGGAGTCTCATGCAGATAGGGTGGTGAAGAAGGCTTTTGGAACGCTGGCCTTTATAAATCAAAGCTTTGAGTACAGAAGTTGGAATGCAATGTTAAAATTGTACAAGACATTGGTAAGTCCAAATTTAGAATATTGTGTGCAGTTCTGGTCACCGAATTATAGGAAAGATATCAATAAATTAGAGAGAGTGCAGAGACGATTTACTAGGATGTTACCTGGGTTTCAGCACTTTAGTTACAGAGAAAGGTTGAACAAGTTAGGTCTCTATTCATTGGAGCGTAGAAGGTTGAGGGGGGATTTGATCGAGGTATTTAAAATTTTGAGAGGGATAGATAGAGTTGACGTGAATAGGCTGTTTCCATTGAGAGTAGGGGAGATTCAAACGAGAGGACATGATTTGAGCGTTAGAGGGCAGGGATTTAAGGGAAACACGAAGGTGTATTTCTTTACTCAGAGAGTGATAGCTGTGTGGAATGAGCTTCCTGTGGAAGTAGTAGAGGGCAGTTCAGTTGTGTCATTTAAGGTAAAATTGGATAGGTATATTGACAGGAAAGGTGTGGAGGATTATGGGCTGAGTGCGGGTAGGTGGGACTAGGCGAGATTAAGAGTTCGGCACGGACTATGAGGGCCGAAATGACCTGTTTCCGTGCTGTGATTATTATATGGTTAAATGGTTATTGCTAACCTGTTTTATATGTATATTTGCATTTTTTATACTGTATTGTGCAGTTTACTAATAATCACCTTTAAATTTCGGTACCACCAGTCTCCAACGGATTCTTATATTACTGCTGGTCTGTAAACCCAGTTAAGGGGTACGTAACAAAGGGGAGCAATATCCTTGCAGGTAGGTTTGCTGGCATTGTTCTGGATGTTTAAACGAATTTGCAAGGGGGTGGGACCCGGAGGGATCGAGCAGTGACAGAAATGCATGGAGTAAAGGCAGATCAAACATATAAGGAGGCTTTGAGGAAAGAGATGCAGAATAAAGGATGTAAAGGTAGTAAGGTAGAAGGGATAAAGTGTGTGTGCTTCAATGCAAGAAGCATCAGGAACAAAGGTGATGAACTGAGAGCTTGGATACATACATGGAATTATGATGTAGTGTCCAATAAAGAGATTTGGCTGGCACAAGGGCAGAAATGTTTTCTCAATATTCCTTGTTTTCAGTACTTTAAAATTGAGCGAGAGGAGGGGGAAAGGGGAGGAGGGGTGGCATTACTGGTTAGGGATACTATTACAGGTATAGAAAGGGTGGGTAATGTAGCAGGATCCTCTTTTTAGTCAGTATGGGTGGAAGTCAGGAAAAGGAAGAGAGCAGTTACTCTATTGGGGGTATTCTATAGGCCTCCTGGTAGCAGCAGAGATACAGAAGAGCAAATTGTGAGACAGATTTTGGAAAGGTGCAAAAGTAACAGGGTTGTTATCATGGGTAACTTTAACTTCCCTAATATGGATTGGCACCTGATTAGTTCCAAGGGTTTAGATTGGACAGAGTTTTTTAAGTTTGTCCAGGACGGATTCCTGGCACAGTATGTTGACAGTCCGACTAGCAGAATGCCATAATAGATCTTGTGTTTGGTAACGAACCTGGTCAGGTCACAGATCTGTCAGTGGGTGAGCATCTGGGGGACAGTGATCCCCGCTTCCTGGCCTTTAACATTATCATGGAAAAGGATCAGAGAGGATCAGAGAATCAGAGAGGACAGGAACATTTTTAATTGCGGAAAGGCAATATATGAGACGATAAGGCTAGAACTTGCGGGTGTGAATTGGGATGATGTTTTTGCGGTGAAATTTACAATAGACATGTGGTCGATGTTTAAGGATCTCTTGCAGGATGTTAGGGATAAATTTGTCTCGGAGAGGAAGATAAAGAATTGGAAGGTGAAGGAACCATTGGTGAATAGTGAGATGGAAAATCTCGTCAGGTGGAAGAAGGCAGCATACATGAAGTTTAGGAAGCAAGGATCAGATGGGTCTATTGTGGAATATAGGGCAGCTAGAAAGGAGTTTAAGAAGGGGTTGAGAATAGGAAGAAGGGAGCATTTCAAGGCCTTGGCGAGTAAGGTAAGGAAAGACACCAAGGCATTCTTCAATTATGTGAAGAACAAAAGGATGACAGGAGTGAAGGTAGGACCGATTAGAGATAAAAGTGGAAAGATGTGCCTGGAGGTTGAGCGAGGTCGTCAATGAATACCTCGCTTCGATATTCACCAATGAGGGAGAACTTGATAACGGTGATGAAAATATGAGTGAGGTTAATGTTCAGGAGCATGTTGATATTATGGGAGAGCAGGTGTTGGAGTTAAAAGGCATTAGGACGGATGAGTCCCCGGGGACTGACGGGGTACTCCCCAGGCTGCTCCACGATGCGAGGGAACGTATTGCTGAGCTTCCGGCTGGGATCATTATGTCCTCGTTGTCCACGAGAATGGTACCGGAGGATTGGAGAATGCGAAAGTTGTCCACTTGTTCAAAAAAGTTAGTAGGGATAGTCCGGGTTATTATAGACAAGTGAGCCTTACGTCTGTGGTGGGAAAGATGTTGGAAAAGATTCTTAGAGATAGGATCTATAGGCATTTAGGGAATCATGGTCTGATCAGGGACAGTCAGCATGGCTTTGTGAAGGGCAGATCGTGTCTAACAAGTGGATGTGATCTACAACGATTTTAGTAAGGCATTTTACAAGGTTCCACACGGTAGGCTTATTCAGATAGTCAGAAGGCAAGGTATCCAGCGAAGGTTGGCCAAGTGCATTCAGAATTGGATTGCCTGCAAAAAGCAGAGGGTCGTGGTGGAGTGAGTACATTCAGATTTTAGTTGTGACTAGTGGTGTCCCACAAGGATCTGTTCTGGGACCTCTACTTTTCGTGTTTTTTATTAACGACTTGGATGTCGTGTTAGAATGGCGGATTGGCAAGTTTTCAGACGACACAGAGGTTGTTGTAGACAGTGTAAAGGATTGTTGAAGATTGCAGAGATACATTGATAAGATGCAGCAATGGGCTGAGAATTGGCATATGGAGTTCAAACTGGAGAAGTGTGAGGTGGTAAGCTTTGGAAAGACAAACTCCAAGGCAGAGTACAAAGTAAATGGCAAGATACTTGGTAGTGTGGAGGAGGAGAGAGATCTGGGGGTACATGTACACAGATCCCTGAATGTTGCCTCACAGGTAGATAGGGTAGTTAAGAAAGCTTATGTGGTGTTAGATTTCAAAAGTCGAGGGATAGAGTTTAAGAGTCACGATGTAATGATGCAGCTTTATAAAACTTACGTTAGGCCACACCTGGAGTACTTTGTCCAGTTCTGGAGAGGGGAGAGGGCAGAAAGTGGGAGGGAGAGAGGGGATAGTGGGGAGAGAGGCGGAGAGAGAAGGGGTAGACATAGGGGAGAGAGAGGGTGGGGTAGAGAGAGGAAGGGGAAGGGGGAAAGAGAGTGAGGGAGACTGTCTTCAACTGCTTTCAGTTCCTCTCAGACCAGGAAGTATTTTATCGACGTCTCTATCAAAACGCCGCAGGATAATTTATTTCTCATCAAATGTCCCACTGATGTTATCAAACTACTACGGATACAATCAAGTACATTGTTTAAATGAAAACTGCAATGTAAACATTGTAGGTCATGTCGAATTCTTTTCAATCACTAAAAAAAGCCCAGATCACAGACGTTTCCTCACAGGACAACTCAGACGGTGCAGTCCTCTCTCTGCTAAACCTTCTTTTGATCTCCCACCGACCTACACACTTCTGACAGAAGGGGATCAACACTGCTTGCAGTGATCCACAACAGGTCTCACTAACCGACTCTATAATGGAACCATCACATCTTTACACCCCTACCCGCCGTCCCCTACCCCGCTATAAACTGCAGTGTGAGTAGTTATCATAATTTCGCCTTCTCACAGTAGCTACCTATCGAAATTTCGTAAAGGGTAGACAGATAATGTTGATCCCGCCTGCGATGGAATAAACAAAGCGAATCCTCAGTTCCCCGGTCAGGGATCGGTAAAACCCCGAGTGTGAACAGACCGGCCTCCTGCCGTTGCAAGCAGTAGCCCGGGGACAGTTCCGAGACGCGGGAAACTCGCACCTCCCGAGCCTCTGCTGATGAATCGGAGCTGGGTTGAAAGTGCGGCGTTTCCGATAATACTTCCAACTACACCGGTTTCCCGCGGGACATGCACAGGAAGTCGATTCATGAAATTGGCTGAAGAGAATTATTAATTCATTTAAAAGTGATTCGCTACAGTTCTAATATCGATCAACACAATACGTTATCAATCTCATTCAACTGCTCATAAAAGTGGCTAACAGCCTTCGTGATGTTTAAATTTCGGTAAAAAGAGCTTCTTACCTTGCACCGCGGCTCAAGATTCAGTTACCACCCTGTCCCAGTGAGGCTGTGTTACGGGTTCTGTAATAAACGAACACACCCTGGTTAATGTTCAGTCAGCTCCGGGTGATAATCATTAACTAAACCCACAGCTTTATCAGCGAGTCTCTACGTGTCCTGTTCCTTGCTACAGGGTATGTTCTGTCTCCAAACAAACATCACCATGGAGATGAAATGTGATCTCGGTGATTTTGAGAGTGGAAGGTTTGTCGGTGCCTTAGGGTGCAGTTTGACTATCGCAGGAACTGCTGAACTCCTGGGATTGCCCCGTTCAACAGTCTCAGTTTTGCGGAGAATGACGCGGAAGAGGATCAGTGAGCGGCCGTTCTGAGAGCAGAAACGCCCTGTTAGTGAGAGAGATCGAATGAGAAAAGCGACATTGGTTCAATCTGTCGGGAACGCGACAGTAACTGAAATAACCACGCTGCAAATGCATTGTGCAGAGAGGCGTCATTGGACGTGTAACATGTCGAACATTGAAACGGACGGGCTACAGATGTAGAAAACCACGTACATACTATCAGTGGCCGCAGTATTAGTTACGGGACGTGCACAGTACAGTGCCCACTGATATGTTTTTTTTGTCAGCCAGAAGTTGCTGATGGGAGATTTAATTACATTGGCATCCCGCATTCTCTGTGACCATCGCAGATCTGACTGTGATGTCGGCTCATCAATCCTGCCTCTCACCTGTAACATCTCACTCATTTGTTTATCAAGGGTCACTACCCTGCAGGATTACAATATTAACTGAAAGACTCTCCTTCTCCTGAATATTGAGGGCGGTCATTCCCATGACACACTAGACCCAGAGAGAGAGAGAGAAAAAAAAAACATCTCAACTGTCTTCAGCTTGCGGTGCCTGGTTTCAGATCCTCACACAACATGAACTACTTTGTCCACGTCCCTGTCAAACTCCGCGGGACAATTTATGTCTCATTGAAGTTCCCACCCATTTTACCAAATTTCCGCGGATGCAATCAAGTACGTTGCTAATTAAAAAAAACTGTAATACATACAAGCAGGTCTCCCCTGTTTTACGTAACACCGCAGGTCAAGTTCACAAGAGATTCCTCACAGAAAAACTCACCGGGGCAGATATGTGTCTGCTAAACCTCTATCGGTTTCACACCTACCCTCTCACATCGGACAGAAGGGAAACAGCACTGTAGACGGTGATCCACAACAGCTCTCACCAACCGACTATATAATGGAATCATCAACTCCTTATACCGCCTTCCCCCACGACACCCACCCCGCTCCAGCTGTAATCTCCAATGTGGGTGGTTCCATGCTTTTGACCACCAAACGAAATGCCGTCCATGATGGACAGATAGTGTCGATCAAGCTAATGAAGGAATAAACAATGCGAAACCTCAGTTTCCTCGGTCAGGGATTGGTAAAGCCCCGAGTGTGGGCGGATAGGCTTCCTGTTACTGCAAGCAGTATCCCGGGGATAGTTTCGGGATGCGGGAAGCTCGCACCTCCTGAGCCTTTGCTGATGATTCGGAGCTGGGTTGAAAGTGCGGCGTTTCTAATACCACCGCCAGCTGCGCCGGTTCCCCGCGGGACATGCAAAGGAAGCCGATATATTTAGTTAGATGAAGGGAATTATTAATTCATTTAAAAGCGATTCGGTGCAGTTCCAACATCGATCAACACAATACGTTAACAATCTCATTCAATTGTTCATAAAAGTGGCTGAATGCCTTTGTGATGTTTATAATTCAGTATATAGAGCTTCTTAACTAGTTCAGCTGATCCGGGTTCGGTTACAGCTTGTCCGAGTAATGCTGTGTTACGCCTTCTGTAAATACTGAACACAGCCTGATTAATGCTCAGTCAGCTCTTGGTGATAATCATTACCTAAACCCACAGATTTATCAGTGGTTCTCTCACTATACTGTTCATTAGTATAGGGTACGTTCTGTCTCCAAGAAACATCACCATGCAGAAGAAATGTGATCTCAGTCATTTTGAGAATGGAATGTTTGTTGGTGCCAGAGGGTGCAGTTTTATGGACAATGGACAATAGCTGCAGGAGTAGGCCGTTTATAGAACCCATCATACTTAAACTGTGGGCTTTGGTGCTGGACTCCCACAACATTGGGAACATATCTCCTGCCTCTAGCGTGTCCAATCCCTTAATAATCTTATATGTCTCAATCAGATACACTCTCATCCATCTAAATTCCAGTTTCAAAGCCAGCCGGCTCCAATCTCTCAGCAAATGACAGTCCCGCCATGCCCGGGAATCAACCCCGTGAACCTATGCTGCACTCCTTCAATAGCAAGAATATCCTTTCTCAAACTTGGATATCAGAACTGAACACAACACTGCAGGTGTGGTCTCACCAGGGCCCTGTGCAAATACGGAAGGATTTTTTTGATCCTATACTCAACTCCCCTTGTTATGAAGGCCAACATGCCATTAGCTTTCTTCACTGCCTGCTGTTCCTGCATGCGTACTTTCAGTGACTGAGGAGCAAGGACACCTAGATCTCGCTGTACTTCCCCTTTTCCTAAATTGACACCATTCAGATAGTAATCCTCTTTCCTGTTCTTGCCACCAAAGTGGATAACCTCGCATTTATCTACATTAAACTGCATCTGTCATGCATCTGCCCACTCACCCAAACTGTCCAAGTCACCCTGCATTCTCATAACATCCTCTTCATATTTCACACTGCCACCCAGCTTTCTGTCATCTGCAAATTTGCTGATGTTACTTTTAGTCCCTTCACCTAAATCATTAATACATATATTGTAAATAGCTGCAGTCCCAGCACCGAGCCATACTGTACCCCACTAATCGTTGCATGCCATTCTGTAAAGGAGCCGTTAATCCTACTCTTTATTTCCTGTCTGCCGAACAATTTTCTATCCATGTTAGTACACTACCCCGAATACTATGTGCACTAATTTTGCTGGCTAATCTCCTATATGGGATCTTATCAAAGGTTTTCTGAATGTCCAGGTACACTAAATCCACTGGCATTCCCTTGTCCATTTTCGTAGTTACATCATTAAAAAATCCAGAAGATCAGTCAAGCATGATTTCCCCTTCGTAAATCCATGCAGCCTCGGACCTATCCTGCTACTGCTATCCAAATGTGCCGCTATTTCATATTTTATATTTGACTCCACTCCAGCATCTTCCCCAGCACTGATATCAGGCTAACTGGTCTATAATTCACTGTTTTCCCTCTCCCTCCTTTTATAGAAAGTGGGATAGCATTAGCTACCCTCCAATCCTCAGGAAATGATCCTTCAGTTCCTCCGTTACCCTAGGTCCTCTGGCCACTATAACATCCGGGAGATTGTCTATGTCCTCCCTGGTGAAGACAGATGGAAAGTACCTGTTCAACTCGTCTGCCATTTTCTTTTTCACAATAATAAATTCACCCGTTTCTGCCTTCAGGGGCCAAACTTTGGTCCTAACTATATATATATATATTTCCTGTTCGCTTACCGAAAGGAGATTCTACTATCCTCTTTTATATCCTTGTTCAGCTTACCTTCGTACCTCATCTTTTCTCCCCGTATCGACTTCTTCGAGGGCCCAACTTTTGTCTTAACTGTATATATTTTTCCTCTTCACATACCTAAAGAAGATTATTCTACACTCCTTTATATTCTTGTCTAGCTTACCTTCGTACCTCATCTTTTTCCCCCCGTGTTGTCATTTTTGTTAATCTTCTGTTGCTCTTTAAAAGTTTCCTAATCCTCTGGCTTCCCGCTCATCTTGCTATTTATACTTCTCTTTTATTTTTATACTGTCCTTAACATTCCTTGTCAGACACGGTCGCCCCGTACTCCCCTTAGAAACATTCTTCCTCTTTGGAATGATCTGATCCTGCACTTACTGAATTATTCCCAGAAACACTTGCCATTGTTGTTCCACTGTCATCCCTGCGAGGGTATCCTTCCAGTCAACTTTGGCTAACTCCTTCCTCCTGGCTCCATAGACCCCTTTGTTCAACTGTAGTACTGATACCTCCGATTTTCCCTTCTACCTCTCAAATTGTGGATTAAAACATCATATTATAGTTACTACCTCCTAATAGCTCGTTTACCATGATTTCTCTGATCAAATCCTGTTCATTACACAATATTAGATCGAGAATTGTCTCTCCCTGGTAGTCTCCAGTACAAGCTGCTCGAAGAATCCATCTCGGAGGCACTCCAAACACTTCCTTTCTCGGGTTCCAGTAACAACCTGATTTTCCCAGTCTACCTGCACGTTGAAATCCCCCATTACAACCTTTGCGACATGCTAATTGTAACTCTTGTTTCAACTTGCACCCTATAACCAGGCTATTATTTGGGGGCCTGTAGATAACTCCCATTAGGGTCTTTTTGTCCTTACAATATCTCAGTTCTGTCCATACTGACTCCACATCTCCGGATTCTATGTCACCCCTCGCAAGGTACAGAATTTCATTGCTCACCGGCAGAGCCACCCCACCCCTTCTGCCCACCTGTCTGGCCTTTCGATAGGACGTATATCCTTAAGTATTCACTTCCCAGCCCTGGATCTCTTACAGCCATGTCTCTGTTATTCCTGCAACATCAAACTTACCAGCTTCCAACTGAGCTTCAAACTTCTCTACTTTATTTCTTAGACCGTGCATTCATGTATAATACTTTTAATCCATTACTCCTCTCGCTTCTCAAATCGGTCCCTATTGCACTTGGCCATTCTCTCCAATCCCTTCCTGAGCTTTCGGTCCCATCAAATCTGTTGTCCTTCTTAACATTTCTTATTCTGTTTCCCTTTTACTCCATTATTATATTTCCAGTTCGTCTCCTCCTCCCCCCCCCCCCCCGCCCACTTATTAGTTTAAACTCACCCGTGTTGCAGTGGCAAACTTGCCTGCCAGAATGCTGGTCCCCCGCCTGTTAGGGTGCAACCCGTCCCTTTTGTACAATTCATCCTTACCCCATCCTTATCCCAGTGGTCTAAGAATCTGAAACACTGTTTGCCGCACCAGCTCCTCAGCCACACATTGAGATCCCATATCTCCCTGTTCCTGCCCTCACCATCACGAGGAACTGGAAGCAGTTTTATTTCCTTGTCATACTCGTGCAAGATCAGACTCCAGTTAAGTCCCCTTCTATTATTATCCTTCATTTGACTCAGAAACAATAGACAATCGACAAAAGACAGTAGGTGAGGGAGTAGGCCATTCGGCCCTTCTAGCCAGCACCGCCATTCACTGTTATTATAGCTGATCGTACACAATCAGTACCCCGTTTCCGCCCTCTCCCCATATCCCTTGACCCCCAATAAACAATGGATAATGGTCCGTGTAAATCACAAGTGGTTCCTGGGCAGGCATATGTAGACATCGAAATGTTGTAAAATTAAAACGAGTACCAGCAACACTTTTTCAACAGTGGAGTAATTTTTGTGATGCACATTAAATGACTTTGAGAGATAAGCTACCGGATGTTCAATTTCATCATCGTCCTTTCGCAACAATATTGCCCAAGCAGCTTCATCTCTGGCGTCCATCGCGACTGAAAATGGTTTATTGAAATCAGGTGCTTTGAGCACAGGTTGATAACACAGGAAGGTTTTCAGCCGGTCAAATGCCTCTTGGGAAAGGTCAGTCCACAGAAATATGTCGCTCTTCCCTCGGAGATTCCTTAGGGGGAGAGCAATGTCTGCGAAGTTCTTACAATACATACGGTACTATCCATCCATTCCTTAAAACTGTCTTAACACTTTCTTGCCTGTCGTAGCGGGAACCTCAGCAATAGCCTGAACCTTGGCCTGTATAGTTGCCAGTTAGCCCTGGCCTACTACATAGCCAAGATACGTGACAGTGGCATGGCCAAATTCACGTTCAGCAAGGTTTACAGTGTTATTTGCCTTGGACAGTTTCAAACTGTGCCTCTACTGCAGAGATATGCTCCTCACAGGTGTCATCCCATACAATCAATATAAGAGCCTGTATTTTCTAAACCTTGAATCACTGAATTCATCATCCTTTGGATCGTCCCTGAAGCATTTTTTTAATCCCAAACGGTAAAACATTGGACTCATACAATCCAGATGGTGTCACAAATGCAGATATTTCTTCAGCCATTTCTGTTAAAGGAACGCACCAGTAACCTTTCAGCAGGTCAAACTTTCTAAGGTATTTAGCCTTCCCCACTCTGTCAATACAGTCATCCACATTGGAGATGGGATAAGCATCTGTCTCAGTTACTGAGTCAACGTTCCTGTAATCAGTGCAGAATTTCATACTCCCATCTAACGTAGGGACAATCACGCCCGGCGGCGCCCAGTGTGAAGTGGATGCCGTAATTATGCCGGCTGTTAGCATGTATTAAATTAATTTTCTCAATAATTTTATTTGTCTTGGTTCATTTTGCAAGAATGTTGCTTAATGGGATCAGCTTAATCGACAATTACGTCATGCAGCACAGCCTTAGAATGTCAGGGAGTAAATCTTTATACTTGTTAATTAAACTCTTCAGTCATGTTTGCTGTTTTGACTGGAAATGTTCAATCTTGCAACCAACATTTTTCCAAAAAACAATAACCTCTGAGTCTTGTGGAAACTACAGGGAATTCATAAAAGTGATCTGGTATTCCAGTAATAAACTTGACTGGTCAAAGAACACTGATCCTGTCGACAAGAAGGGGCGGAGCCGTCTCTACTTCCTGAGGAGACTGAGGTCCTTTAACCACTGCCGGACGATGCTGAGGATGTTCTACGATTCTGTGTTGGCCAGTGCTATCATGTTTGCTGTTGTGTGCTGGGACAGCAGGCTGAGGGTAGCAGACA
The DNA here is from genome assembly GCF_030144855.1 of Hypanus sabinus. Classification (NCBI taxonomy): domain Eukaryota; kingdom Metazoa; phylum Chordata; class Chondrichthyes; order Myliobatiformes; family Dasyatidae; genus Hypanus; species Hypanus sabinus. Next base: position 157,323 of record NW_026781747.1, read on the forward strand.
CCAACAAAATCAACAAACTGATTCGTAAGGCCAGTGATGTTGTAGGGGTGGGACCGGACTCTCTGATGGTGGTGTCTAAAAATAGGATGCTGTACAAGTTGCATGCCATCTTGGACAATGTCTCTCATCCACTTTATAACGCAATGGTTAGACACAGGAGTACATTCAGCCAGAGACTCATTCCACCCAGATCCAACACTGAACATCATAGGAAGTCATTCCTGCCTGTGGTCATCAAACTTTACAACTCCTCCCTCGGAGTGTCAGACACCCTGAGCCAAGGGGCTGGCCCTGGACTTATTTCCACTTGTCATAATTTTCTTATTGTTATTTAATTATTTATGGATTTATATTGCTATATTTCTACACAATTCTTGGTTGGCGCGATTGTAACGAAACCCAATTTCCTTCGGAATCAATAAAGTATGTCTGTCTGTCTGTCTGGCTGGCCGTCCGTAAAGATCTGGAGGTGGAGTGGAACTGGGCGAGCTCCAGAACATTCGGGAGTCTGAAGTGGTGATGGACAGGATATATGGAGAGGGAATTACACCCAGGGCGCGGGCACGGGAGTCTGTGTGATAGTCATGAATGAGAAAAGGCTGAAGGGGCCAGGGTAGAGTTCCCATGTGGCCATCTTCTTCAACATTTTGGATAGCGTCGCTGAGTTTCGGGGCGGGTTAATCACCTGAAAGTGTCCAGTCACAGTGTTCGACTCTCATGCACATAGTATGCCTCTGTGACTCAGAAGGGAAGTGGGCGTTGGGTGGTATCCTTGAGTGTTTGGTGGTGGGGGCGGCAGCATGAAAGTCACACTGCTCTGATAGGATATTCGTCAGTGGTGCGGACAGGTGGTTATGTCGGCGACAAAGTTAGGGACATCTCAGATCGAGTCCTCACCATTCTGAACTGGGTGTGTGAACAGCTGGAAATGGTTGGCCATGGGTACTTTGAGTGACCAAGTACTGCACCGCCAGTTCCGGGAGTTCAGAGCGAGTCAAAAGGCAGGACCTTCCTGGATTTGCTATCGGTGCACCGGGCTGATGAGACCAGAAGCAGGAAGACTGTTGAGATTAATGGTTTGCTAAAGAGATGTTTGTCTATCCCATTTCTCTGGAAATGGATGCTAACATTACGTTTGGCTTCCCCACCGTTCTGCAAATATTCCTGAAGGAAATCTTCCCAAAAGGCTCTGCACCTCTGCTCAGTTCAGTGTTCTCTGCTTTGTTGAAATAGGCTAGACCTATATAGAGATTATACAGTTTGTTCCATGGCGAAGGAGTAGGTTTTATATACAGGTTCTCGGAAAATGGATTGGAACATGCATTTGGCTCCCTCACCACTGAATCAATCTGCAGATTTTCCTGTGTCTCCGCAGCTCTGATTTTTCAATTCAAATGTTATTCCCATTTACGAAATAGTCCACGCCTTTATTCCCTCTGCCAAAGAGTAAGACTGGGCATTTTCCTACATTATATTCCTGCATAATTCCTTGCCTCTTCTCCTGTCTGTCCAGTTCCTTCTGCAAGCACCCTGCTTCCTCAACTCAGCCAGCTACCTTTGTATGGGTCTCAATTCCTGCTGTAAAGTAATCAAATCCTTCCTTCAATCATTGACATACAACGCGATAAGAAGCAGTTCCAGCACCGATTGCTTCGGAAGTCCACTGGTCACCTCCATCCAGTCAGTAAAGGACAACTCCAGAAGGCTACAATATTAAACACCACCAGGATAGTCTGAATGTTCTGAGCGAATGAGAAATGTGCGTAATTGGCTGTGTCAGGTCTTGCGGTTTTACAAGCTACTCAGAAACAGAAAAAGGCACAACAACTTACTGTCAATACAATTGTCAAGTTGCAACAAATTATATGACTACCGGGCAGTAATTACAGATGGGACAATCCATAATAACCATCTGGATACAGTAACAGAGGACTTATTCAACTTATTCTATAGTTAAAGGACAACAACAAAATATTCAATAGATAAAGCCATTATTAGCACACAAATCATACCGAAATCAATGCTTTAAAGCACTTAAGTATGCTGAATTAACCGTTACATAGTGTACATATTCTATTCCTTCACAGTAGGGTCTGGGTCAAGTTTGATCCGGGCAGGAATTCCCTCAAAACAAATGTCTGTACCAAATGTGAACCACTGTTATTTTAGAATGTATAAATAACCAATTTGGTATTAATAAATTTACGATAAATCATTAATTAATGTTGCAGAGAGCAGGCAAATTGTATTTTAAGAGAAAAAAAATCGTTTATGGAGAAAAAAACATCTACTATCACACAATAACATGTCCTATTTTGCCAAATACATGAAAACATCACGATAATAATGATTTAATTATATTTGTTGAAGCTGAAAATGGCAAGAACATTCTTCAAACTTGGGGTTTATTATGTAACCATTTATAACTCTTACAACATCAAACACTATCCTCACTGCTATATCATAAAATATCCTCATAATGTTATGTCATTATTGCTATTAACTATCTAATCAACATTAACTAGTATTTAACCAACATACTAAAAGAAATGTTATTTAAGAACTAGTCTTGGCATGCAAAGCAATTGTGGGATACCTTGCGTAAGTGACCCTTGCTTATTTGTTTCCCACATTTGCAGCAAGATGTCCCTGTTTTACAGTCATTTATGCAGAGCATAATTCCATCTGCTTCACTACTGCCCCCTTGTGTTGGCTTCTTGTGGGACTTGTTGTTGATCAAGGCCGGGTTCAGATCGCGGCACTGTCCTGACCAGTGTAGCTGAGGCTGCTGTGCCGGGAATGTGGCACAAGGGCCTTTCAAAGCTCCTCCAAAAATAACCTCCTAGTTTTCCTATTGCTTACCCTCCAGGTTGGGTTCAGCTTACTCCATATGACAAAAGGTTTGTAGGTCCAAATGTCAATGATGCTTTGGAATATGGCGAGAGGCAAGCGGGCGTACTCCTGTATGTAAGCAATGTAAGCGTGCTGTTCAGCTGGAAGTGCCTGTTACTTTGTCAAAGTTGTCCACTCCTCCTTTGTTGGCATTGTAGTCAAGGATGATGGCTGGTTTTCTGTCCTCCTCAGCGCTGACCTCTGCAACCTCATGTAATGTGTTCATATGGATGACATTCTTGTTCTTCATTTGCATATACGAGACAACTGTGGTGTCATGGGCGACAGGAAATCTGGAAGTCAAGATGTCTCCCCCCTTCCCCCCCCCCGTTGCAATCACAGCTGGTGGCAGCTTGAGGCCACGTACAGTGATTCTCTGCTTTCATCGATATCAAGTGAAAAAAACTTCTGATTATGGAAGCAGGCCGGTGGGGAAAACTGGATTTTCGGGGTCACAACATTCGGATCGTTGAAGATTATGCTGCTCAAGTGTTGAAGATGCGCGCCGAGTATAAAGATGTTACGGAAGAGTTTCATAATCGCGGATAAAGACCCTCGCTGTGTAACCCTGCCCATCTCCAAATAACTCATAAAACTGTGGACCACAAATAGTTCAAGTAGGTTAAGCAGCCTCAAAAATTATTGAATGTCTCACAGCCAGTTTACTATATCAGACTCGGTTTGATTTATTTTCAAAAATGGCCGTTAAGTATTTTCTGTTACTTTTTCTGTCTTTTTTTAAAATTTCTGCATTTTTGTTTTCATAACTTCTCGCGGGTAGACTATTCTGTATTATTATTTTCTACTAAGCTTGATATTTTTGATTTTATAGTTTCTCTTTATTTATAATTTTGATTTCTGGTGTAGAATGTTCTCAAGTTGCTGTATGACAACGTTCTGAATCCGGAAGTCGGATTTCGGGGTGTCTTTTTTTTCGAAGAGCTTGCTGCTTTTCTTGGTGGCTGTCTTGTTTTGCGATTGGAGGGAGGGGTGGGTTCTCTAGTGCCAACACTATTCATTTTTGTTATTTTTTATTATTGTTCTCTGTTGTTCAGGACACGTTTCTGTCCTGACTCCTTGACTTATACTTTTGCTCCAGAACAGTTATTTGAATGTTTGATCTGATTTATGCCTACCATTGTTGACGTTCTATTAAATGACAATTAGTTCGTTGAAGTTAATGAGCTGGAATGTACTGGGATTGAACAATCCTGTTAAAAGAAGGAAGGTATTTTCATATCTTAAGCAACGCAATGCTGATATTGCTTTTTTGCAAGAAACTCAAATTCGAAGTTTTGATAATTCAAGTCTTTTGTCTAGATGGGTGGGTCAGCTCTTCCATTCTTCCTTCCCGGCCAAAGCCAGGGGGTTTCTATCCTCACTAATCTAAATTTTCCTTTCGAACTCCATGGGAAGGTGTCTGACACAAATGGTCGATATATTATTGTCTCTGTGAAATTGCTTAATACTAGGGCAGTATTGGGTAAAATGTATGCTACTAATTTGGATGATATGAAAATTTTGAACGATTTTTTTATTGCCTGATCTTAATTTATATTCTCTTATATTGGGCGGCGACTTCTATTGTTGATTAGATCCAGTTTTAAATCGATCGTCGTCTGTTCCTAGATTGCCCAGTAAATCTGATTTATCTATTCATTCTTTCCTTTCTAACTGTGGTATCTTTGATGTGTAGCGTTCTTTCTCCATCCTACTGAGAGAGGTTACTCCTTTTTTTTTCTCATGTCCACCATACTTTTACTAGAATTGATTAGTTTTAATGGATAACCAGCTGATTCCATCAGTTCACTCTTGTGATTATCAGAGTATATTGATTTAGGATCATGCCTCTGTTAACTTGTCCATAAAATTTCCTTGTCTTCCTCAAATGAATAAACAGCGGCGTTTTAATCCGACTTTTTTATCGGGTGATGATATTGTAAAATTTATGAAGGACTAGATTACTTTTTTCTTAACACGAATACGTCAACTGAAATCTCATCCCAGATTGTCTGCGAAGCTATGAAAGCATATTTTAGGGGTGAAATAACTTCATATAGAGCCAATCGTAAAAGAAAGACTCATTTAGACCGATTAGATTTGATCAGTCAGATTAAAGTAATAGATCCACTGTATGCCCAGACTGAACTGGACAATAAGCGAGTTTCACCTGATCTCCACTCAACCAATTGAACGTCAACTTCTTGAAAGCAAGAGCCGATTTTATATTCATGATGATAAATCCGGCAATTTTATAGTTAACCAATTAAGTCTTTCGAATACTAAACAATATTATACAAAGATTCGAATGGAAAATGGGATTATTACTTCTGATTATTCTGAAATTAACGATTTATTTAAGAACTATTATTCTCAACTTTGTACTTCCGAATATGTAAATGATAATACTTTGTTAAATAGTCTGAATATTTTTCGCTCTCCTCTGACGTTAAAACAAAACTCAAGAGCGAATATCACTAGAAGAAGTATCCTCTGCCATTTCTGCACTGCCATCGGGCAAATCTCCTGGACCTGATGGGTTCTCTGCAGAATTTTATAAATCATTTTCCTCACTTTTTTCATCCTAGTTATTTTTAGATCTATCTGATTTGTTTAAACATGGAAAATTGCCACCATCATTTTATAAGTTATGTATTATTCTTTCAACTAAAAAAGCTAAAGATCCAACAGAGTGTTCTTCGTACAGGCCGAATTCCTTGTTAAATGTTGATGTTAAAATTTTGGCTGAAGATTTGCCTCATAGATTGGAGACCTTTTACCTTTATTATTTCTGAAGACCAAGTCGGTTTTATTAAGAATGGTCTTCCCTTTCTTAATATACGGCGTTTTTTAAATATTTTATATTCGCCCTCAAATGGGAGTCTGGAACGGGTTATTTTCCTTTAAGTGGAGAAAACGTTTGATCGTGTAGACTGGAATTACCTTTTTGCCTTTTTAGAAAAATTCGATCTCGGAAAAACGTTTTAATTCATGGATTAAATTGTTATACTAAAGTCCTACCGCTTCTGTTTTGACTAACTATCAGCAATCCTTGTCTTCTAGCCTTAAACATGGAGCCCGTCAAGGATGTCATTAAATCCCTTACTTTGTGATTTGGCGAGAGAGACGCTGGCGATTGCGTTTTGAATTTGTCCTGAACTAACGGTGATTTAGAGGGTGCGTGGTGAGCATAAAGTTTCGCTTAATGCTGACGATCATTTACATTTCCCATCAAATCCGTCCACGACCTTGCGCTCAATTATTTTACTTCTTGATCAATTTAGCCAACTTTCTGGCTACAAACTTAAGTTACATAAGCCTGAACTCTTCCCAATTAACAGAGAAGCATAAGCTTTAGCATTTCATGACCTTCCTTTTCAATTTACCTACCTTGATATTACAATAACAAGTAACTTCAAGGATCTCTTTCGTGAAAATTTTGCTGGTCTTTTAAATTCTACAAAACAGAATTTGACACAATTGTCACCATTATCTATGTCTCTAGTCTAGTAGGTCGAATTAATGTTATTAAAATGTATATACTTCCTAAATGTTTATACTAATTTCAGTCTATTCCAATAATTATTTATGATGGGTTTTTTTGACTCCTCAAATTCTATTAGTTTTTTTCCTATTTATGAAGAGGTAAACGTTCAAGACTTAATAAAGTTTACCAACAAAAATCTGAAAAAGAAATGGTATGGCTATTTGTAACTTCTGTTTATATTATTGGACAGCTAATGTTCTCTGTAAAAAACACAAGATGCTGGCAGACAGGATGCTCAGCCGGCCAGACAGCATCTATGGGAGGAGGTAATAACAACGCTTCGGGCCGAATCCCTTCATCAGGAGTGAAGTAACATGTAATTGTCGAGGAGGTTTAAGAAGGGTTGGGGAAGGGATAAGGTAGAGAGCTGGGAAGTAATAGGCTGGAGGGAAATGGGCTCGGGGGAAGCTGGAGAATTATGGGAAATAAAAGCGAAAAAAACGTAGGGCTAGGGGAGAGATTATAGTCAGTGGGAAAAAGATAGCGAAAGAGAACCGGACTAAAGTAATATATAGGGATGGGGGTAAGGGTGGGGGGCAGGGGTATCAACGGAGGTCAGTGAGTTGGATGTTCATGCCGGCAGGAAAATGGCTGCCTAGGCGGGAAATAAGGTATTACTCCATCACCGGTGTTTGGCCTCATCTTGACGGCAGAGGAGGCCATGGACAGACATGTCGGAGTGTGAGTGGTCTGTGGAATCTGTGGAATTAAAGTGTGTGGCCACAGGGAGATCCCGCCACTGCTGGAGGACTGAGCGCCGGTGTTTGGCGAAACGGTCTCCCAGTCTGCGGCGAGTCTCCCCAATGTATAAATGGCCACATCGGGAACACCGAACACAGTATAACACCCCAGGTGACTCACAGGTGACGTGGTGCCTCACCTGAAAGAACTGTCTGGGGCCTGGGATGGTGTTGATGGAAGAAGAGTGGGGGCAGGTGTAGCACTTCTTCCGTTTGCAGGGATGAGTGCCCGGAGGGAGGTCGGTGTGGAGGGATGGGGAGAATGAATGGACAAGGGAGTCGCGTAGGGAGCGATTCTTGCGGAAAGACGAAAGGAAAGGGGGGGATCACGTGGGAGGTGGCGGAAGTTACGGAGGATGATTCGTTGGATCTGTCGGCTGGTCGGGTGATAGCTGAGGATCAGGGGGACTCTATCCCTGGTGGGCTGACGGGGGGATGGGGTGAGGGCAGTGGTGCGTTAAATATGGGAAACGCGATGGAGGGTGGAGTTGATAGTAGTCGAAGGGAAGCCCCGTTCTTTAAAAAAGGAAGACATCTCCTTTGGCCTAGGATGAAAGGCCTCATCCTGAGAGCAGATGCGGCGGAGGCGGAGGAATTGAGAGAAAGGGATAGCATTTTTGCAGAAGACAGTGTGGGAGGAGGAATAGTCTAGGTAGCTGTGGGACTTAGTAAGTTTGTAGTAGCCGTCGGTGGATAGGCTGTCTCCAGAGATAGAAACAGAAATATCTAGAAAGGGGAGGGAGGTGACGAAAATAGAACAGGTGAATTTGAGGGCGGGGTGAAAGTTGGAGGCGAAGTTAATGATGTCGACGAACTCAGCATGCGTGCAGGAAGCAGCAGCGATTCAGTCGTCGATATAACGCAAGAAAAGAGGAGGACAAATACCGGTGTTAACTTGGAACACAGATTGTTCACAAACCTGCCTGCCCAAGCAGACCCTTTGTCTCTGCTTGCTCCTGCCACACTAAACTAATTTTTGCCTATCACGACTCTATTTTTTCTTCCCTTGTTCAATCCCTTCCCACCTTTGTCCGTGATACTTCCCATGCTTTACATCTCTGCAAAGATTTTGAATTCCCAGTCCCGCACAGCCTCATTTTCACCATGGACGTCCAGTCCCTATATACCTCTATCCCCCACCAGGAAGTTCTCCAAGGTCTCCGTTTCTTCCTGGATTTCAGACTCAGCAAGTCTCCTTCTACCACCACTCTTCTCTGCCTCGCGGAATTAGTCCTCACCCTTTACAATATCTCCATTGGCTCCTCCCACTTCCTACAAACTAAGGGTGTAGCCATGGGCACCTGCATGGGTCCTAGCTATGCCTGCTTTTTTGTCGGCCATGTGGAGCAATCTATGTTCCAATCCTACACCGGTATCCATCCTCCTCTTTTCTTACGTTATATCGACGACTGCATCGGCGCTGCTTCCTGCACGCATGCTGAGCTCGTCGACTTCATTAACTTCGCCTCCGACTTTCACCCCACCCTCAATTTCAGCTGGTCTATTTCCGACACCTCCCTCCCCTTTCTAGATCTTTCTGTTTCTATCTCTGGAGACAGCCTATCCACCGACGTCTACTACAAACCAACTAACTCCCACAACTACCTAGACTATTCCTCCTCCCACCCTGTCTCCGGTAAAAATGCTATCCCTTTCTCTCAATTCCTCCGCCCCCGCCGCATCCGCTTTTCGTCCACTATCAACTCTGCCCTCCATCACGTCTCACGTATTTCACGCACCTCTGCCCTCACCCCATCCCACGGCCAGCCTACCAGGGATAGAGTCCCCCTGGTCCTCACCTATCACCCTACAGATCCAACGCATAATCCTCCGTAACTTCCGCCACCTCCTACGTGATCCCATGACCAACCACACCTACCCCTCTCCCCCCACTCTCGGCTTTCCGCACGGATCGCTCCCTACGCGACTCCCTGGTCCATTCATCCCACCCATCCCTCCCCACGGACCTCCCTCCGGGCACTCATCTTTGCAAACGGAAGAAGTGCTACACCTGCCCCCACACATCTTCATTCACCACCCTCCCAGGCCCCAGAGAGTCCTTTCAGGTGAGGCACCACTTCACCTGCGAGTCAACTGGGGTGATATACAATATCCGGTGCTCCAGATGCGGCCATTTATACATCGGGGAGAACCGCCGCAGACTGGGAGACCGTTTCGCCAAACACCGGCTCAGTCCTCCAGCAGTGACGGGATCTTCCTGTGGCCACACACTTCAATTCCACAGACCACTACCTCTCCGACATCTCTGTCCATGGCCTCTTCTACCGTCAATAAGAGGCCACACGCTGGTGATGGAGCTATGCCTTATCTCCAGCCTAGGCAACCTCCTTCCTGCCGGCATGAACATCCAATTCACCCACCCTTACCCCCATCCTTATATATTACTTTAGTCCGGTTCTCTTTCTCTCTCTTTTCCCCCCTCACTATAATCTCTCCCCCAGCCCTACCTTTCTTTCTCTTTTATTTCCCATAATTCTGCACCTTCCCGCTATTCCATTTCCCTCCAGCCTATCACTTCCAAGCTCTCCACTATATTCCTCCCACCACTTCTTATCCACCCTCGACCATCCCATGTTACTTCACTCCTGATGAAGTGTTTCGGCCCGAAACGTTGTTGTTCCCTCCTCACATGGATGCTGTCTGGCCTGCTGAGTTTTGCCAGCATTTTGTGTTTTTTTATACTGAGCACGTTAGCTACCCAATAATATAAACAGAAGTTAGGTAAAGCCATACCATCTTCTTTTTCAGATTTTTGGTGGTAAACTTAGTTAAGTCTAGAACGTTTACCCTTCCATAAATAGGACAAAATAATAGAATTTCAGGAGTACTAAAAGCTTCAGAAATAAAATATTGAAATAGACTGAAGTTAGTATAAACATTTAGGAAGGATATACATTTTAATAACATGAATTCGACCCACTAGAGACATAGATAATGGTGACAATTGCGTCAAACTCCGTTTTGCAGAATTTAAAAGACTAGCAAAATTTTCACGAAAAATATCCTTGAAGTTCCTTGTGACTGTAATATCAAGGCAGGTCAATTTAAAAGGAAGGTCATGAAATGCTAAAGCTTCTGCTTCTCTGTTAATTGGGAAGAGTTCAGGCTTATGTAACTTAAGTTTGTAGCCAGAATACTGGCTAAATTGATCAAGAAGTAAAATAATTGAGCGCAAGGTAGTGGACGGATTTGATGGGAAATGTAAATGATCGTCAGCATTAAGCGAAACTTTATGCTCACCACGCCCCCTCTAAATCCCCGTTAGTTCAGGACAAATTCAAAACGCAATCGCCAGGGGCTCTCGAGCCAAATCAAAAAGTAAGGGATTTAATGATATCCTTGACTGGTTCCATGTTGAAGACTAAAAGACAAGGATTGCTGATAGTTAGTAAAAACAGAATCGGCAGGACTTTAGTATAACAATTTAATCCATGAATTTAAACTTTTTTCCGCTATCGAATTTTTCTAAAGCGGAAAAAAGGAAATTTCACTCTACACGATCAAACGTTTTCGCCGCTTCAAGGGAACTAACACGTTCTAGAGTCCCATTTGATGGTGAATATAAAATATTAAATAAACACCGTATATTAAGAAAGGCAAGACGATTTTTAATAAAACTGGCTTGGTCTTCAGAAATAATAAAGGTGTAAGGTCACCAATCTATGAGGCAAATCTTTAGCCAAAATTTTAACATCAACATTTAACGAGGAATTCTGCCTGTACGAAGAACACTCTGTTGGATCTGTAGCTTTTTTAGTTGAAAGAATAATACATAACTCATGAAATGATGGTGGCAGTTTTCCATGTTTAAACAAATCAGATAGAACTAAAATAACTGAGATGAAAAAAGTGAGGTAAATGATTTATAAAATTCTGCAGAGAACCCATCAGGTCCAGGAGATTTGCCCGATGGCAGTGCAGAAATGGCAGAGGATACTTCTTCTAGTGATATTCGCTCTTGAGTTTTGTTTTATCGTCAGAGGAGAGCGAAGGAATATTCAGACTATTTAACAGAAATATTATCATTTGAAGGTTCAGAATTAGAAAGTCAATAGCAATAATTAAATAAATCGCGTATTTCCGAATAATTCGAAGTAATGATCCCATTTTCCATTCGAATCTTTGTACTATGTTGTTTAGATTTGGAGTGTCTTAATTGCTTAACTAAAAAAATTGCCGGATTTATCAACATGAATATGAAATCAGTTTTTGCTTTCAAGAAGTTGAGTGGAGATTAGGTGAAACTCGCTTCTTGTACAGTTCAGTCTGGGAATATAGTGGATCTATTACTTTAATCTGACTGATAAAACCTAATCGGTCTAAACGAGTCATTCTGTTATGATTGGCTGTATATGAAAATATTTGACCCCTAAAATATGCTTTCATAGCTTCGCAGACAATCTGGGATGAAATGTCAGATGACGTATTAGTGTTAAGAAAAAAATTATCTAGTCCTTCATAGATTTTACAATATCATCACCCGATAACAAAGTCGGATTAGAACGTCGCTGTTTATTTATTTGAGGAAGACCAGGAAAATTTATGGACAAGTTAACTGGGGCATGATCCTAAATCAATATACTCTGATAATCACAAGAGTGAACTGATGGAATCAGCTGGTTATCCATTAAAACTAATCAATTCCAGTAAAAGTATGGTGGACATGAGAAAAAAAAGTAATCTCTTTCAGTAGAATGGAAAAAGAACGCTACACATCAGAGACACCATAGTTAGAAAGGAAAGAATGAATAGATAAATCAGATTTACTGGGTAATCTAGGAACAGAGGACGATCGATTTAAAACTGGATCTGATCAACAATAGAAGTCACCGCCCAATATAGGAAAATATAACTTATGATGAGGCAATAAAGGAAAAACAAAACGTTCAAAATTTTCACATCATCCAAATTAGGAGCAGACAGGTTACCAAATACTGCCCTAGTTTTAAACAATTTCCCAGAGATAATAATAACACGACCATTTGTGTCAGACACCTTACCATGGAGTTCGAAAGGAACATTTAGATTAATGAGGATAGAAACTGGCTTTGGCCGGGAAGGAAGAATGGAAAATCTGACCCACCCATCTTGACAAAAGACGAGAATTATCTTTTTAAATATTGTTATTAGTTTTAAACAAACATAAATGAAACATGAATACAAAATGTTTGAGAGTACATAATTAATAGTTTAAATAGACATTCAGATATGTAATAATAAACATATATAACCTCTCAAACCCAGAACAAAAATGAACAAAGGAGTAAAAAGAAAAAAAAAAGAAAAAAAATCCCCAAAAAAGTGAAAATAAAACAAAAAAAAAGCACTAACCAACATGGGCCATTGAATAATATTTACATATACAGTAGTGCCAATAACTCCGAACCTCCATCCATTCGATTAAGGATAATATAAGTAAGGTTTAGGAAAAGACAATTCAACTCATGTGAAAATGTTGAATAAAAGGTCTCCAAGTTTCTTCAAATTTAAGTGAAGGTTCAAAAACCACACTTCTAATCTTTTCTAAACTCAAACAAGAAATAGTTTGAGAAAACCACTGAAATACAGTTGGAGGATTAATTTCTTTCCAATTCAGTAATATAGATCTTCTAGCCATTAATGTAACAAATGCAATCATTATCCGACATTGGTAAACCGAAAATTGCAGTGAGGATGTGGTTGAAAATTATTTTTTAAGACTTTTGAAATAATACTGAAGATATCTTTCTAATAATTTTGTAAACAAGGACAAGACCAGAACATATGAGTCAATGAAGCAACATCAGAATGACATCTATCACAGGTTGAGTTAAGATGAGAGTAAAATCGAGCCAGTTTATGCTGAGACATATGAGCTCTATGTACAACCTTAAATTGTATTAAGGCATGTTTAGCACAGATAGAGGACGAATTTACCAATAATAACTTTTATTCCCATTGCTCAGAAGATATAAGACAATGCAACTCTTCTTGCCATTCCTTCTTAATTTTTTTCTGATACATCTAACTGTAAATTCATGATCATCTTATAAATGATGGCTACTAAAGCCTTTTGATAAGGATTAAGAGCTAAAATTCTATCTGTAATGTCCAATGGACATGCTTTCGAAAAAGACTGTAACTCATTATACAAAAAAATTCTAACTTGCAAATATCTAAAAAATGGGTTTCAGGTAAATTATATTTATTAGATAGATGTTCAAAGGACATAATGTTATCATCCAGAAACAGATCACGAAAACATGTTATACGTTTTGTTTTCCATAAACGAAAAGCTTGATCCATAGATGAAGGCCGAAAAAAATAATTAGATATTATAGGACATGATAAAATAAATTTATTCAAACCAAAAAATTTACCAAATTGAAACCAAATTCGTAATGTATATCTGACTATAGGATAAGTTATCTGTTTATTCAATTTGAATAATGAAAAATGAAGTGAAGATCCTAAGATTGAATTCAATGAAAAATCTTGCACAGATTTACATTCCAAATTTACCCATTGTGGGCAAGTAGCTATAGTCAATTCTTGTGTCCAGAATATTGAATACCGTATATTGACTGCCCAATAGTAAAATCTTAAGTTTGGTAAAGCCAAACCGCCCTCCTTCTTAGGCTTCTGTAAATATTTTTTACCCAATCTAGGGTTTTTGTTCTGCCACAAATAAGAAGATATTTTTGAGTCAATAGTATCAAAAAAGCTTTAGGAATAACAATGGGTAATGCTTGAAATAAAATTAAGAATTTAGGTAGTATCATCATCTTAATAGCATTAACTCTACCAAACAATGACAAAAATAGTGGAGACCACCTAATAGCAAGTTACTTAATTTGATCAATTAAAGGTAAAAAGTTAACCTTAAATAGATCTTTATGTTTTTTAGTAATTTTAATGCCTAGGTAAGTAAAATATTCTGTAACAATTTTATATGGTAAATGTTTATAAATTGGAACTTGCATATTTAATGGAAATAGTTCACTCTTGTTAAAATTCAATTTATAACCAGAAAAATTACTAAATTGAGCAAGCAAAGACGAAATAGCAGGGATAGATTTTTCCGGGTCAGATCTATATAATAACAAATAGTAAAGGACTTAAAGGGCAACCTTGCCTCGTACCACGAAATAACTGAAAAAAGGGATCATTGATTATTGGTAAAAACCGAAGCTAAAGGTTTATGGTATATTAATTTAATCCATGATATAATTTTTGAACTAAAATTAAATTGTTGCATTGCAGTAAATAAATATGGCCATTCAACTCTGTCAAATGCTTTTTCAGCATCTAAAGATATAACACATTCTGGTATTTTAGATGAAGAAGTATAAATAATATTAATTAATTTTCTAACGTTAAAGGATGAATAGCGATTTTTAATAAATCCAGTCTGAAGACGAGAATTATCAAAACTTCGAATTTGAGCTTCCTGCAGAAAATAACAATATCAGCTTTGCGTTGCTTAAGTTGTGAAAACACCTTCTTTCTTTTAATAGGATGGTTCAATCCCAATACATTTCAGTTCATTAACTTCAACGAACTAATTGTCATTTAATAGAACGTCAACAATGGTAGGCATAAAGAAGATCAAACATTCAAATAACTGTTCTGGAGCAAAGGTATGAGTCAAGGAGTCAGGACAGAAACATGTCCTGAACAACAGAGAATAATAATAAAAAAATAACAAACAATGAATAGTGTTGGCACTAGAGAACCCACCCCTCCCTTCAATTGCAAAGCAAGACACTTACCAAGAAACGCAGCAAGCTCTTCGAAAAGAAAGACACTCCAAAATCCGACTTCCGGATTCATAACTTTGTCATCCATCAACTTGAGAACAGTGTACACCAGAAATCAAAATTATACGTAATGAAAAACAATACCATCAAAAATATTAAGCTTAATAGAAAATAATACTACAGAATAGTTTACCGGCGAGTAACGATGAAAAAAATACAGAACTTAAAAAAAAAACAGACTGAAAAAATAACGGAAAGTACTTAACGGCCATTTTCGAAAATAAATCAAACCGAGTCTGATATAGTAAAATGGCTGGGAGACCTTCAATATCTTTTGAGCCTCCATAACCTACTTAAAGTATTTGTGGTCCCCAGTCTAATGAGTTATTTCTAGATGGGCAGGGGTGCAGAGCGAGGGTCTTTATCCACGATTATTAAACTCTTTCGTAACATCTTTATACTCGGCGCGCATCTTCCACACTTGAAGAGCATAATCTTCAACGATGCGAATGTTGTTACCCCGAAAATCCAGTTTTGCCCTCCGGCCTGCTTCCATCATCAGGGGGCTTTTCACTTGATATCGATGAAAGCAGCGAATCACTGTACGTGGCCTCGAGCTGCCACCTGCTCTGATTGCAACGGGGGGAGGGGGTTGGAGACGTCTTGTCTTCCTGATTTGCTTTCACCCATGACACCACAGTTGTCTCGCATATGCAAGTGAAGAACAAGAATGTCGTCCTTATGAGCACATTACATGAGGTTGCAGAGGTCAGCGCTGAGGAGGACAGAAAACCAGCCATCATCCTTGACTATAATGCCAACAAAGGAGGAGTGGACAACTTTGACAAAGTAACAGTTTCATCCAGCTGCAAGAGGAGAACAGTCCGCTTGCTTCTCGCCATTATCCATAACATAATTGACATTTCGACCTACAACGCCTTTGTCTTATGGAATGAGCTGAACACTAACTGGAGGGTAAGCAAGAAGAACAGTAGGAGGTTTTTTTGGAGGAGCTTGGAAAGGCCCTTTGGTCTCATTTTATGCAAAGGCGACACCACCTTCCCGGCACAGCAGCCTCAGCAGCACTGGGAAGGGCAGTGCCGCGATCTGAAACTGACCTTGATCAACAACAAGTCGCACAGGAAGACAAAACAAGGGGGCAGTAGAGATGGAGATGGAACTTCTGTTCTGCAGAAAATGACTGTAATACAGGAACAACTTGCTGCAAATGTAGGAAACAAATATGCAAGGGTCACACACGCAAAGTATCCCAAAGTATCTCAACTGCTTTGCATGCCAGGACTAGTTTTTAAATAACATTTATTTTTCTATGTTGGTTAAATATTAGTTAATGTTGATTAGATAGTTAGTAGCTATAATGACATAATATTATGAGGATATTTTATAATACAGCAGTGAGGATAGTGTTTGATGGTTGTAAGGGTTATAAATGGTTATATAATAACCCCCACAGTTGCAGAATGTTCTTTCCTTTTTCAGTTTCAACAATTATAATTAAATCGTTATGTCCGTCATGTTTTCATGTCTTTGGTAAAATAGGACATGATATTGTGTGATAGTAGATGCTTGTTCTCCATAAACGATTTTTTCTCTTAAAATACACTTTGCCTGCACTCTGCAACATTAATTAATGATTTATCGTACATTTATTCATGCCAAATTGGCTATTTATACATTCTAAAATAACAGTGGTTCACATTTGGTACAGACATTTGTTTTGAGGGAATTCCTGCCCGGATCAAACTTGACCCAGACCTTACTGTGAAGGAATAGAATATGAACAATATGTAATGGTTAATTCAGCAAATTTTAGTGCTTTAAAGCATTGATTTCGGTATGTTTTGTGTGCTAATAATGGCTTTATCTATTGAATATGTTGTTGTTGTCCTTTATCTATAGAATAAGTTGAATAAGTCCTCTGTTACTGCATCCAGATGGCTAGTATGGATTGTCCCATCGGTAATTACTGCCCGGTAGTTATATAATTTGTTTCAACTTGACAATTGTATTGACAGTCAGTTGTTGTGCCTTTTTCTGTTTCTGTGTAGCTTATAAAACCGCATGAACAGACACAGCCAATTACGCTCATTTCTCATTCGCTCAGAACTTTCAGACTATCCTGGTGGAGTTTAATATTGTAGCCTTCTGGAGTTGTTCTTTACTGATTGGATGGCGGTGAACAGTGGACTTCCGAAGCAATCGGTGCCGGGACTGCTTCTTATCGGGTTGTACGTCAATGATTGAAGGAAGGATTTGGTTACTTTATAGCAGGATTTGAGACCCATGCAAAGGTAGATGGAAGGGCTGGCAGAATTGAGGAAACAGGGTGCTTGCAGAAGGAACTAGACAGACAGGAGAAAAGGCAAGGAATTATGAAGGAATATAATGTCGGAAAGTGCCCAGTCTTACTCTTTGGCAGAGGGAATAAAGGCGTGGACTATTTCGTAAATGGGAATAACATTTGAATTGAAAAATCAGAGCTGCAGAGAGACAGGAAAATCTGCAGATTGATTCAGTGGTGAGGGAGCCAAATGCATGTTCCAATCCATTTTCCGAGAACCTGTTTATAAAAACTACTCCTTCGCCATGGAACAAACTGTATAATCTCTGTTTAGGCCCAGTCTATATTAACAAAGTAGAGAATCACTGAACCAAGCAGAGGTACAGATCCTTTTGGGAAGATTCCCTTCAGGAATATTTGCAGAACGGAGGGGAAGCCAAATGCAATGTTAGCATCCATTTCCGGAGAAATGGGATATAAAAGCATCTCTTTAGTAAACCATTAATCTCAACAGTCTTCCTGCTTCTGGCCTCATCAGCCCGGTGCACCGATAGCAAATACCGGAATGTCCTGCCTTTTGACTCGCTCTGAACTCCCGGAACTGGCAGTGCAGTACTTGTTCATTCAAAGTACCCATGTCATTGGTAACTCAATGGCCAAACATTTCCAGCTGCTCAATCACCCAGTTCAGAATGGTGAGGACTCCATCTGAGATATCCCTAACGTTATCGCCGACATGACCACCTGTCCGCACCACTAACGAATATCCGATCAGAGCAGCATGACTTTCATGGTGCCGCCCACACCACCACCAGACACTCAAGGACACCACACAACGCCCACTTCCCTTCTGAGTCACAGAGGTGATGATCCCGCCCCGAAACTCAGCGATGCGAACCAAAATGTTGAAGAAAATGGCCACATGGAAACTCTGCCTTGGCCCCTTCAGCCTTTTCTCATTCATGACTATCACACAGACTCCCGTGCCTGCGCCCTGGGTGTAATTCCCTCTCTATATATCCTGTCCATCACCACTTCAGACTCCCGAATGTTCTGGAGCGCGCCCAGTTCCACTCCACCTCCAGCCCTTTACGGACGGCCAGCCAGACAGACAGACAGACATACTTTATTGATTCCGAAGGAAATTGGGTTTCGTTACAGTCGCGCCAACCAAGAATTGTGTAGAAATATAGCAATATAAAACCATAAATAATTAAATAACAATAAGTAAATTATGCCAAATGGAAATAAGTCCAGGGCCAGCCCATTGGCTCAGGGTGTCTGACACTCCGAGGGAGGAGTTGTAAAGTTTGATGGCCACAGGCAGGAATGACTTCCTATGATGTTCAGTGTTGGATCTCGGTGGAATGAGTCTCTGGCTGAATGTACTCCTGTGTCTAACCATTGCGTTATAAAGTGGATGAGAGACATTGTCCAAGATGGCATGCAACTTGTACAGCATCCTCTTTTCAGACACCACCATCAGAGAGTCCGGTCCCACCCCTACAACATCTCTGGCCTTACGAATCAGTTTGGTGATTCTGTTGGTGTCTGCTACACTCAGCCTGCTGTCGCAGCACACAACAGCAGACATGATAGCACTGGCCACCACTAACTCGTAGAACATCCTCAGCATCGTCCGGCAGTGGTTAAAGGATTTCAGTCTCCTCAGGAAGTAGAGACGGCTCTGACCCTTCTTGTAGACAGCATCAGTGTTCTTTGACCAGTCCAGTTTATTACTGGAATACCAGATCACTTTTATGAATTCCCTGTAGTTTCCACAAGACTCGGTGATATTTTTTCTGGTAAAATCCTGGTTGCAAGATTGAACATTTGCAGTCAAAACAACAAAAACAACTGAAGAGTTTAATTAACAAGTATAAAGATCTACTCCCTAACATTCTAAGGCTGTGGAGCATGACGTAATTGTAGATTAAGCTGATCCCATTAAGCAACAACCTTACAGAATGAACCAACACAAATAAAATTATTGAAAAAGTAAATTTAGTACATGCTACCTGCCGGCATAATTACGCCATCCACTTCAGACTGTGCGTTACTGTGCGTGAGATGGGAGTATGAGATTCTGTACTGACCACAGGAAAGTTGACTCAGTAACAAAGACAGATGCTTATCCCATCCCCAAAGTGGATGACTGTATTGACAGAGTAGGGAAGAGTAAATACCTTAGAAAGATTGATCTGCTGAAAGGTTACTGGTGTGTTCCTTTAACAGAAATGGCTGAAGAAATACCTGCATTTGTGACACCATCTGGATTGTTTGAGTACAATGTTTTACCGTTTGGGATTAAAAAAATGCTTCAGGGACGATCCAAAGGATGCTGAATTCAAGGTTTAGAAAATACAGGCTCTTATCTTGATTCAAGGTTTAGAAAATACAGGCTCTTATCTTGATGACTTGATTGTATGGAATGACACCTGGGAGGAGCATTACTCTGCAGTAGAGACTGTGCTGTCTTTACGACAGTTATTTAGTTTATAATATTTTCGCTTAGTAATTCATTTGATAGTATTTTCTAGTTAGAATTAGAAGTGTTTAAAGTATATTCATTGCATGTAAAATATATCGGCATGCGATGACATCACATCCGGTTTCGCCGCGTCTTGTGGGAAAGTACCGGTTTGAAATTAACGCGAGGGTGGGGGCTCACCACGAGGCACACCTGAGCAGAAGTTGTTTTGCAAGCATTAGAAATCACAGTGAGAGCAACGCTGTAAGTTAATAGATAATCGATATATTGAACTAAGGTGTTAATGCCGATCCTGTTAAAAGTAACGACGGTCGATAATGTTTATGCTTTCGTTAGTTAAAGAGTTGCGGATAGTTTGCATGGAAGTGTATTTAAAGTAGTCAATGGAGCAGGTAAACTCTCCCTGTATGCTGCACCTTAGTGTAATGTAGTTATAGTCACCTTTGCAAGTATTTACAATTGAAATGTGATATTAAGGAAGGAACAAATACTGTATCAATCTTGTATTGTTTTATCAACAGTTTTCACCATATGTTAATGTGAAGAGTGAACAGTAAATGGTTAATCTTACTGCGATCTGGTTTCATTGACTGTGGTTTATCTCGACGTTGAATTCGGCTATTAGTACACGCGAAGGAGAACGTTACAGAGACACAGTCTGAAACTGTCCAAGGCAAATATCACTGTAAACCTTGCTGAAAGTGAATTTGGACACGCCACTGTCACGTATCTTGGCTATGTGGTAGGCCGGGGCCATCTGGCACCTGGGCAGGCCAAGGTTTAGGCTATTGTTGAGGTTCCCGCTACGACAGGCAAGAAAGCGTTAAGACAGATTTAAGGAATGGTTGGATAGTACCGTATGTATTGTAAGAACTTCGCAGACATTGCTCTCCCCCTAAGGAATCTCCGAGGGAAGAGCGACGTATTTCTGTGGACTGACCTTTCCCAAGAGGCATTTGACCGGCTGAAAACCTTCCTGTGTTATCAACCTGTGCTCAAAGCACCTGATTTCAATAAACCATTTTCAGTCGCGATAGGCGCCAGTGATTAAGCTGGTGGGGCAGTATTGTTGCGAAAGGACAATGAGGAAATTGAACATCCGGTTGCTTATCTCTCAAAGTAATTTAATGTGCATCAGAAAAATTACTCCACTGTTGAAAAAGTGTTGCTGGTACTCGTTTTAATTTTACAACATTTCGATGTCTCCATATGCCCTGCCCAGGAACCACTTGTGATTTACACGGACCATTATCCATTGTTTATTGGGGGTCAAGGGATATGGGGAGAGGGCAGAAACGGGGTACTGATTGTGTACGATCAGCTATAATAACAGTGAATGGCGGTGCTGGCTAGAAAGGCCGAATGGCCTACTCCCTCACCTACTGTCTTTTGTCTATTGTCTATTGTTTCTGAGTCAAATGAAGTATAATAATAGAAGGGGACTTAACTGGAGTCTGATCTTGCACGAGTATGACAAGGAAATAAAACTGCTTCCAGTTCCTCGTGATGGTGAGGGCAGGAACAGGGAGATATGGGATCTCAATGTGTGGCTGAGGAGCTGGTGCGGCAAACAGTGTTTCAGATTCTTAGACCACTGGGATAAGGATGGGGTAAGGATGAATTGTACAAAAGGGACGGGTTGCACCTTAACAGGCGGGGGACCAGCATTCTGGCAGGCAGGTTTGCCACTGCAACACGGGTGAGTTTAAACTAATAAGTGGGCGGGGGGGGGGAGGAGGAGACGAACTGGAAATATCATAATGGAGTAAAAGGGAAACAGAATAAGAAATGTTAAGAAGGACAACAGATTTGATGGGACCGAAAGCTCAGGAAGGGATTGGAGAGTATGGCCAAGTGCAATAGGGACAGATTTGAGAAGCGAGATGAGTAATGGATTAAAAGTATTATACATGAATGCACGGTCTAAGAAATAAAGTAGAGAAGTTTGAAGCTCAGTTGGAAGCTGGTAAGTTTGATGTTGTAGGAATAACAGAGACATGGCTGCAAGAGGTCCAGGGCTGGGAAGTGAATACTTAAGGATATACATCCTATCGAAAGGCCAGACAGGTGGGCAGAAGGGGTGGGGTGGCTCTGCCGGTGAGCAATGAAATTCTGTACCTTGCGAGGGGTGACATAGAATCTGGAGATGTGGAGTCAGTATGGACAGAACTGAGATATTGTAAGGACAAAAAGACCCTAGTTATCTACAGGCCCCCAAATAATAGCCTGGTTATAGGGTGCCAGTTGAAACAAGAGTTACAATTAGCATGTCGCAAAGGTTGTAATGGGGGATTTCAACGTGCAGGTAGACTGGGAAAATCAGGTTGTTACTGGACCCCGAGAAAGGAAGTGTTTGGAGTGCCTCCGAGATGGATTCTTAGAGCAGCTTGTACTGGAGCCTACCAGGGAGAGGCAATTCTCGATCTAATATTGTGTAATGAACAGGATTTGATAAGAGAAATCATGGTAAACGAGCTATTAGGAGGTAGTAACTATAATATGATGTTTTAATCCAAAATTTGAGAGGGAGAAGGAAAAATCGGAGGTATCAGTACTACAGTTGAACAAAGGGGTCTATGGAGCCAGGAGGAAGGAGTTAGCCAAAGTTGAGTGGAAGGATACCCTCGCAGGGATGACAGTGGATCAACAATGGCAAGTGTTTCTGGGAATAATTCAGTAAGTGCAGGATCAGATCATTCCAAAGAGGAAGATTGTTTCTAAGTTGAGTAGGGGGCGACCGTGTCTGACAAGGGAAGTCAAGGACAGTATAAAAATAAAAGAGAAGTATAACATAGCAAAGATGAGCGGGAAGCCAGAGGATTGGGAAACTTTTAAAGAGCAACAGAAGATTAACAAAAATGACAACACGGGGGGGGGGGGGGGAAGATGAGGTACGAAGGTAAGCTAGACAAGAATATAAAGGAGTGTAGAATAATCTTCTTTAGGTATGTGAAGAGGAAAAATATATATAGTTAAGACAAAAGTTGGGCCCTCGAAGAAGTTGATACGGGGAGAAAAGATGAGGTACGAAGGTAAGCTGAACAAGGATATAAAAGAGGATAGTAGAATCTACTTTCGGTAAGCGAACAGGAAATATATATATATATATATATATATATAGTTAGGACCAAAGTTTGGCCCCTGAAGGCAGAAACGGGTGAATTTATTATTGTGAAAAAGAAAATGGCAGACGAGTTGAACCTGTACTTTCCATCTGTCTTCACCAGGGAGGACATAGACAATCTCCCGGATGTTATAGTGGCCAGAGGACCTAGGGTAACGGAGGAACTGAAGGATCATTTCCTGAGGATTGGAGGGTAGCTAATGCTATCCCACTTTCTATAAAAGGAGGGAGAGGGAAAACAGTGAATTATAGACCAGTTAGCCTGATATCAGTGGTGGGGAAGATGCTGGAGTCAAATATAAAATATGAAATAGCGGCACATTTGGATAGCAGTAGCAGGATCGGTCCGAGGCTGCATGGATTTACGAAGGGGAAAGCATGCTTGACTGATCTTCTGGATTTTTTAATGATGTTACTACGAAAATGGACAAGGGAATGCCAGTGGATTTAGTGTACCTGGACATTTAGAAAACCTTTGATAAGATCCCATATA
Source organism: Hypanus sabinus (assembly GCF_030144855.1). Lineage (NCBI taxonomy): Eukaryota > Metazoa > Chordata > Chondrichthyes > Myliobatiformes > Dasyatidae > Hypanus > Hypanus sabinus. The sequence continues at coordinate 180,672 of NW_026781747.1, forward strand.
GGAGATTAGTCAGCAAAATTAGTGCACATAGTATTCGGGGTAGTGTACTAACATGGATAGAAAATTGTTCGGCAGACAGGAAATAAAGAGTAGGATTAACGGCTCCTTTACAGAATGGCATGCAACGATTAGTGGGGTACAGTATGGCTCGGTGCTGGGACTGCAGCTATTTACAATATATGTATTAATGATTTAGGTGAAGGGACTAAAAGTAACATCAGCAAATTTGCAGATGACAGAAAGCTGGGTGGAAGTGTGAAATATGAAGAGGATGTTATGAGAATGCAGGGTGACTTGGACAGTTTGGGTGAGTGGGCAGATGCATGACAGATGCAGTTTAATGTAGATAAATGCGAGGTTATCCACTTTGGTGGCAAGAACAGGAAAGAGGATTACTATCTGAATGGTGTCAATTTAGGAAAAGGGGAAGTACAGCGAGATCTAGGTGTCCTTGCTCATCAGTCACTGAAAGTACGCATGCAGGAACAGCAGGCAGTGAAGAAAGCTAATGGCATGTTGGCCTTCATAACAAGGGGAGTTGAGTATAGGAGCAAAAATGTCCTTCCGTATTTGCACAGGGCCCTGGTGAGACCACACCTGCAGTGTTGTGTTCAGTTCTGATATCCAAGTTTGAGAAAGGATATTCTTGTTACTGAAGGAGTGCAGCATAGGTTCACGGGGTTGATTCCCGGGCATGGCGGGACTGTCATTTGCTGAGAGATTGGAGCCGGCTGGCTTTGAAACTGGAATTTAGATGGATGAGAGTGTATCTGATTGAGACATATAAGATTATTAAGGGATTGGACACGCTAGAGGCAGGAGATATGTTCCCAATGTTGTGGGAGTCCAGCACCAAAGCCCACAGTTTAAGTATGATGGGTTCTATAAACGGTCTACTCCTGCAGCTATTGTCCATTGTCCATAAAACTGCACCCTCTGGCACCAACAAACATTCCATTCTCAAAATCACTGAGATCACATTTCTTCTGCATGGTGATGTTTCTTGGAGACAGAACGTACCCTATACTAATGAACAGTATAGTGAGAGAACCACTGATAAATCTGTGGGTTTAGGTAATGATTATCACCAAGAGCTGACTGAGCATTAATCAGGCTGTGTTCAGTATTTACAGAAGGCGTAACACAGCATTACTCGGGCAAGCTGTAACCGAACCCGGATCAGCTGAACTAGTTAAGAAGCTCTATATACTGAATTATAAACATCACAAAGGCATTCAGCCACTTTTATGAACAATTGAATGAGATTGTTAACGTATTGTGTTGATCGATGTTGGAACTGTACCGAATCGCTTTTAAATGAATTAATAATTCCCTTCATCTAACTAAATATATCGGCTTCCTTTGCATGTCCCGCGGGGAACCGGTGCAGTTGGCGGTGGTATTAGAAACGCCGCACTTTCAACCCAGCTCCGAATCATCAGCAAAGGCTCAGGAGGTGCGAGCTTCCCGCATCCCGAAACTATCCCCGGGATACTGCTTGCAGTAACAGGAAGCCTATCCGCCCAGACTCGGGGCTTTACCAATCCCTGACCGAGGAAACTGAGGATTCGCATTGTTTATTCCTTCATTAGCTTGATCGACACTATCTGTCCATCATGGACGGCATTTCGTTTGGTGGTCAAAAGCATGGAACCACCCACATTGGAGATTACAGCCGGGGCGGGGTGGGTGTCGTGGGGGAAGGCGGTATAAGGAGTTGATGGTTCCATTATATAGTCGGTTGGTGAGACCTGTTGTGGATCACCGTCTACAGTGCTATTTCCCTTCTGTCCGATGTGAGAGGGTAGGTGTGAAACCGATAGAAGGTTTAGCAGACACATATCTGCCCCGGTGAGTTTTTCTGTGAGGAATCTCTTGTGAACTTGACCTGCGGTGTTACGTAAAACAGGGGAGACCTGCTTGTATGTATTACAGTTTTTTTTTAATTAGCAACGTACTTGATTGCATCCGCGGAAATTTGGTAAAATGGGTGGGAACTTCAATGAGACATAAATTGTCCCGCGGAGTTTGACAGGGACGTGGACAAAGTAGTTCCTGTTGTGTGAGGATCTGAAACCAGGCACCGCAAGCTGATGACAGTTGAGATGTTTTTTTTTTCTCTCTCTCTCTCTCTGGGTCTAGTGTGTCATGGGAATGACCGCCCTCAATATTCAGGAGAAGGAGAGTCTTTCAGTTAATATTGTAATCCTGCAGGGTAGTGACCCTTGATAAACAAATGAGTGAGATGTTACAGGTGAGAGGCAGGATTGATGAGCCGACATCACAGTCAGATCTGCGATGGTCACAGAGAATGCTGGATGCCAATGTAATTATATCTCCCATCAGCAACTTCTGGCTGAAAAAAAAAACATATCAATGGGCACTGTACTGTGCACGTCCCGTAACTAATACTGCGGCCACTGATAGTATGTACGTGGTTTTCTACATCTGTAGCCCGTCCGTTTCAATATTGGACATGTTACACGTCCAATGACTCCTCTCTGCACAATGCATTTGCAGCGTGGTTATTTCAGTTACTGTCGCGTTCCCGACAGATTGAACCAATGTCGCTTTTCTCATTCGATCTCTCTCACTAACAGGGCGTTTCTGCTCTCAGAACGGCCGTTCACTGATCCTCTTCCGCGTCATTCTCCGCAAAACTGAGACTGTTGAACGGGGCAATCCCAGGAGTTCAGCAGTTCCTGCGATAGTCAAACTGCACCCTAAGGCACCGACAAACCTTCCACTCTCAAAATCACCGAGATCACATTTCATCTCCATGGTGATGTTTGTTTGGAGACAGAACATACCCTGTAGCAAGGGACAGGACACGCAGAGACTCGCTGATAAAGCTGTGGGTTTAGTTAATGATTATCACCCGGAGCTGACTGAACATTAACCAGGGTGTGTTCGTTTATTATAGAACCCGTAACACAGCCTCACTGGGACAGGGTGGTAACTGAATCTTGAGCCGCGGTGCAAGGTAAGAAGCTCTTTTTACCGAAATTTAAACATCACGAAGGCTGTTAGCCACTTTTATGAGCAATTGAATGAGATTGATAACGTATTGTGTTGATCGATATTAGAACTGTAGCGAATCACTTTTAAATGAATTAATAATTCTCTTCAGCCAATTTCATGAATCGACTTCCTGTGCATGTCCCGCGGGAAACCGGTGTAGTTGGATGTATTATCGGAAACGCCGCACTTTCAACCCAGCTCCGATTCATCAGCAGAGGCTCGGGAGGTGCGAGTTTCCCGCGTCTCGGAACTGTCCCCGGGCTACTGCTTGCAACGGCAGGAGGCCGGTCTGTTCACACTCGGGGTTTTACCGATCCCTGACCGGGGAACTGAGGATTCGCTTTGTTTATTCCATCGCAGGCGGGATCAACATTATCTGTCTACCCTTTACGAAATTTCGATAGGTAGCTACTGTGAGAAGGCGAAATTATGATAACTACTCACACTGCAGTTTATAGCGGGGTAGAGGACGGCGGGCAGGGGTGTAAAGATGTGATGGTTCCATTATAGAGTCGGTTAGTGAGACCTGTTGTGGATCACTACAAGCAGTGTTGATCCCCTTCTGTCAGAAGTGTGTAGGTAGGTGGGAGATCAAAAGAAGGTTTAGCAGAGAGAGGACTGCACCGTCTGATTTGTCCTGTGAGGAAACGTCTGTGATCTTGGCTTTTTTTAGTGATTGAAAAGAATTCGACATGACCTACAATGTTTACATTGCAGTTTTCATTTAAACAATGTACTTGATTGTATCCGTAGTAGTTTGATAAAATCAGTGGGACATTTGATGAGAAATAAATTATCCTGCGGCGTTTTGATAGAGACGTCGATAAAATACTTCCTGGTCTGAGAGGAACTGAAAGCAGTTGAAGACAGTCTCCCTCACTCTCTTTCCCCCTTCCCCCTTCCTCTCTCTACCCCACCCTCTCTCTCCCCTATGTCTACCCCTTCTCTCTCCGCCTCTCTCCCCACTATCCCCTCTCTCCCTCCCACTTTCTGCCCTCTCTCCCCTCCAGAACTGGACAAAGTACTCCAGGTGTGGCCTAATTTAAGTTTTATAAAGCTGCATCATTACATCGTGACTCTTAAACTCTATCCCTCGACTTTTGAAATCTAACACCACATAAGCTTTCTTACCTACCCTATCTACCTATGAGGCAACATTCAGGGATCTGTGTACATGTACCCCCAGATCTCTCTCCTCCTCCACACTACCAAGTATCTTGCCATTTACTTTGTACTCTGCCTTGGAGTTTGTCTTTCCAAAGCTTACCACCTCACACTTCTCCAGTTTGAACTCCATATTCCAATTCTCAGCCCATTGCTGCATCTTATCAATGTATCTCTGCAATCTTCAACAATCCTCTACACTGTCTACAACAACCTCTGTGTCGTCTGAAAACTTGCCAATCCGCCATTCTAACACGACATCCAAGTCGTTAATAAAAATCACGACAAGTAGAGGTCCCAGAACAGATCCTTGTGGGACACCACTAGTCACAATTCAAATCTGAATGTACTCACTCCACCACGACCCTCTGCCTTTTGCAGGCAATCCAATTCTGAATCCACTTGGCCAACCTTCGCTGGATTACTTGCCTTCTGACTATCTGAATAAGCCTACCGTGTGGAACCTTGTAAAATGCCTTACTAAAATCGTTGTAGATCACATCCACTTGTTAGACACGATCTGCCCTTCACAAAGCCATGCTGACTGTCCCTGATCAGACCATGATTCCCTAAATGCCTATAGAACCTATCTCTAAGAATCTTTTCCAACATCTTTCCCACCACAGACGTAAGGCTCACTTGTCTATAATAACCCGGACTATCCCTACTAACTTTTTTGAACAAGTGGACAACTGTCGCATTCCTCCAATCCTCCGGTACCATTCCCGTGGACAACGAGGACATAATGATCACAGCCGGAAGCTCAGCAATACGTTCCCTCGCATCGTTGAGCAGCCTGGGGAGTACCCCGTCAGTCCCCGGGGACTCATCCGTCCTAATGCCTTTTAACTCCAACACCTGCTCTCCCATAATATCAACATGCTCCAGAACATTAACCTCACTCATATTTTCATCACCGTTATCAAGTTCTCCCTCACTGGTGAATATCGAAGCGAGGTATTCATTGAGGACCTCGCTCACTTCCACAACCTCCAGGCACATCTTCCCACTTTTATCTCTAATCGGTCCTACCTTCACTCCTGTCATCCTTTTGTTCTTCACATAATTGAAGAATGCCTTGGTGTCTTTCCTTACCCTACTCGCCAAGGCCTTGAAATGCTCCCTTCTTCCTATTCTCAACCCCTTCTTAAACTCCTTTCTTGCTACCCTATATTCCACAATAGACCCATCTGATCCTTGCTTCCTAAACTTCATGTATGCTGCCTTCTTCCACCTGACTAGATTTTCCATCTCACTATTCACCAATGGCTCCTTCACCTTCCAATTCTTTATCTTCCTCTCCGAGACAAATTTATCCCTAACATCCTGCAAGAGATCCTTAAACATCGACCACATGTCTATTGTAAATTTCACTGCAAAAACATCATCCCAATTCACACCCGCAAGTTCTAGCCTTATAGTCTCATATATTGCCTTTCCCCATTTAAAAATGTTCCTGTCCTCTCTGATTCTCTGATCCTCTCTGATCCTTTTCTATGATAATGTTAAAGGCCTGGGGATCACTGTCCCCCAGATGCTCACCCACTGACAGATCTGTGACCTGACCAGGTTCGTTACCTAACACAAGATCTATTATGGCATTCTGCTAGTCGGACTGTCAACATACTGTGTCAGGCATCCGTCCTGGACAAACGTAAAAAACTCTGTCCAATCTAAACCCTTGGAACTAATCAGGTGCCAATCCATATTAGGGAAGTTAAAGTTACCCATGATAACAACCCTGTTACTTTTGCACCTTTCCAAAATCTGTCTCCCAATTTGCTCTTCTGTATCTCTGCTGCTACCAGGGGGCCTATTGAATACCCCCAATAGAGTAACTGCTCTCTTCCTTTTCCTGACTTCCACCCATACTGACTAAAAAGAGGATCCTGCTACATTACCCACCCTTTCTATACCTGTCATAGTATCCCTAACCAGTAATGCCACCCCTCCTCCCCTTTCTCCCTCCTCTCCATCAATTTTAAAGTACTGAAAACAAGGAATATTGAGAATACATTTCTGCCCTTGTGCCAGCCAAATCGCTTTATTGGACACTACATCATAATTCCATGTATGTATCCAAGCTCTCAGTTCATCACCTTTGTTCCTGATGCTTCTTGCATTGAAGCATACACACTTTATCCCTTCTACCTTACTACCTTTACAACCTTTATTCTGCATCTCTTTCCTCAAAGCCTCCTTATATGTTTGATCTGCCTTTACTCCATGCACTTCTGTCACTGCTCGATCCCTCCGGGTCCCACCCCCTTGCAAATCAGTTTAAACATCCAGAACAATGCCAGCAAACCTACCGGCAAGGATATTGCTCCCCTTTGTTACGTACCCCGTAACTGGGTTTACAGACCAGCAGTAATATAAGATTCCGTTGGAGACTGGTGGTACCGAAATTTAAAGGTGATTATTAGTGAACTACACAATACAGTATAAAAAATGCAAATATACATATAAAACAGGTTAGCAATAACCATTTAACCATATAATAATCACAGCACGGAAACAGGCCATTTCGGCCCTCATAGTCCGTGCCGAAATCTTAATCTCACCTAGTCCCACCTACCCGCACTCAGCCCATAATCCTCCACTCCTTTCCTGTCCATATACCTATCCAATTTTACCTTAAATGACACAACTGAACTGCCCTCTACTACTTCTACAGGAAGCTCATTCCACACAGCTATCACTCTCTGAGTAAAGAAATACACCTTCGTGTTTCCCTTAAATCCCTGCACCCTAACGCTCAAATCATGTCCTCTCGTTTGAATCTCCCCTACTCTCAATGGAAACAGCCTATTCACGTCAACTCTATCTATCCCTCTCAAAATTTTAAATAACTCGATCAAATCCCCCCTCAACCTTCTACGCTGTAATGAATAGAGACCTAACTTGTTCAACCTTTCTCTGTAACTTAAGTGCTGAAAACGGGGTAACATCCTAGTAAATCGTCTCTGCACTCTCTCTAATTTATTGATATCTTTCCTATAATTCGGTGACCAGAACTGCACACAATATTCTAAATTTGGACTTACCAATGCCTTGTATAATTTTATCATTGCATTCCAACTTCTGTACTCAAAGCTTTGATTTATAAAGGCCAGTGTTCCAAAAGCCTTCTTCACCACCTTATCTGCATGAGACTCCACCTTCAGGGAACTATGCACTGTTATTCCTAGATCTCTCTGTTCCACTGCATTCCTCAATGCCCTACCATTTACCCTGTATGTTCTATTTGGATTATTCCTGCCAAAATGTAGAACCTCTCACTTCTCAGCATTAAACTCCATCTGCCAACGTTCAGCCCATCCCTCTAACCGGCATAAATCTCCCTGCAAGCTTTGAAAGCCCACCTCATATCCACAACACCTCCTACCTTAGTATCATCGGCATACTTACTAATCCAATTTACCACCCATCATCCAGATCATTTATGTATATTACAAACAACATAGTGCCCAAAACAGATCCCTGAGGCACCCCGCTAGTCACCGGCCTCCATCCCGATAAACAATTATCCACCACTACTCTCTGGCATCTCCCATTAGCCACTGTTGAATCCATTTTATTACTGCAGCATTAATACCTAACGACTGAACCTTCTTAACTAACCTTCCATGTGGAACTTTGTCAAAGGCTTTGCTGAAGTCCATATAGACTACATCCACTGCCTTACCCCTCATCAACATTCCTCGTAACTTCTTCAAAAAAATTCAATAAGGTTTGTTAAACATGACCTTCCACGCACAAATCCATGCTGGCTACTCCTAATCAGATCCTGTCTATCCAGATAATTATTAATACTATATCTAAGAATACTTTCCTTTAATTTACCCACACTGATGCCACTTTGTGTGGGGGACTTGAGCGTCCGCATTTTTTGGTATCCGCGGGAGGTACCGAAACCAGTCCCCCACGGACAACGAGGGCCGACTGTATAAATTTTGTAATTAACACATTGACACTGAATTGAACTGTCTATAGCAGGGGTGGGCAAACTTTTTGACTTGTGGGCCACAAAGGGTTCTAAAATTTGACAGGGGGGCCGGACCAGGAGCAGATGGACGGAGTATTTTGGTAATACACCTCATAAGAGAAAATAAAATATCATGGAATATGTAGAAAACATGTGCTTTAATTTCAATTGAAAATGACAAATGCATTACAACAAAATATCTGTCTTTAAAGTCCCATGGTATTTAGCTATTTATTGAAGTGACTTTTAAAACACTGAAAATTAAATGAATAAAATACAGCTTTTTTAATAGTAACAGTTATTACTTTAAAGCACTGAAAATTCTGTTATCCTTCAAGATACTATCATCATCACTCTCCTCCTGACTGTCGTTATTTCAAAAACGGTAGGATATGCAGGTCTACTTGTTCTGCTCCTTCTTATTCAATTGTCCCCTGTGCCGAAACTCAACAACGACCAGCACAAAGCCAGAACAGTGACAGCGCACCAGGTATGCGGATCGCGTTATTTGATCTGGAGCGCATTTTTTATTTTGAGAACGTACGTGCACCTGCGCACTACTCATGTCCATCACTTAACAGAAATGACATGTAACATGTAAGGCTTATTGAAAAAAATATTTTCGAATGCATTTTTTTACATAACACAACGAAGAAACTTATTTTTAATTTCAGTGGGAACAGTGTTGTTGGTCTCCCTTTTTAGCCAGCGCTTCAAAGTCTGGATTTAGTTTTGTTGTGGCGATTCTCAGGATGGATCTGAGGTGTTGGTCAGTTGACTTGGATCTGTGGCTGGCTTTGTTGATGTTCATGACTCTGAGCGCCTGTTCACACAAATTGGTCGAGCCGAACAAGAGTAAAGCGCAAATGTGGAGTAATACGCTGCACACTCAACAAAGGTCAATGAATATAGAGTGCGTCATCTATTGGAAAAAACGCCAGAATTGCGGGGGAAAATGTTAACAAGGTTTATTAATATAATTTCATCAAGTTCTGCGGGCCGGATTAAAAAGCTTAACGGGCCGCATATGGCCCGCGAGCCGTAGTTTGCCCATGGCTGGTCTATGGTATATAAAAGTGTTGACACAGTGTCCTCGCCTTCAAAGTTTATTCCCTCATCCTACACCCCACCCCCCAAAAAATAGTCACATGTTTCTTTCAGGGAAGGAGATTAAACTACATTGGTTAACTTTAGAAACCAAACAGTTCTGCTATGTATGGAGAGCTATCTGTTCTAATTTATTCAAATCAATTGCTCAAGTAGGTAGTAAACAACATACACTAGAAGAAAAATTATAGATTTTGCAACATTGGGTGTGAAGATTGTTAACCAGCCATACTGAAGCATAAAACTTCCTATTTGTGCTGTCTAGCTCATCTGTTGGCATTGATGTCAGAGGGGTGTCATGGGATTGCTGAATTGTGATGTCAGTTTACAAATAAAAGACTTCTTTGGGTTGTGGTTGCATAATTAAAAAAATGGATTACGTTAAGAGGGCTAGGGATGTATTTTTGTTGGAGCAGGCTTTACTTGAAATAAGCTAACAAAGTCAAGTAACTTGTGCAGCTCAAATAGAGTCAAAGGAATGGTGCAAAGTTAAATGTATTTAAAATAAGCTGTATTTATAACGTGAGTGAATTAATGTCACACAGGTGGAAAAAATAGAGTATGACATGATATTCGCAGAAGTATGGTTTTGAGATAAATCTGATGAGAACTGAATGTTTTGGGGTTCATCATATTGATAAAAATGTCTAGGGGTAAAATGAATTGTCATAAGAGAATATTGAGATCAGTTCAGTTCATGTGTGCTGAGGTGGTTGCGGTTGTTATATTGCAATTTGTTATCGAGAGAGAGAGCGAACGAGATGTAACAGCTGTAGCAGGCAAACCTTCCGTTGTCTTCTTATTGCTTCGTACCGTTGTGCTCATTCCGTTATGACCTCGACCAGACCGTTCTTCTGTGGTGGACCTCGTCACTCTGGCATGAGTGGACACACACATGCCCCCACCGGCCCTGCCTTCACACTGTGAGCTTTATTGACCGATATCCTGATTCGGTCCTTGAAGCCCCCAAATTCCTGTCGGGTGTCGGTCAGTGTCCACTGGTGTGTCTGAGGGGTGTCTCCCCACACCGTGTCTTTTATCCC